>NW_027331793.1:0-125000 GCF_033568475.1 Henckelia pumila
TTACTCTTAAAACTGCTTTTATTCTTATTAATAACATTCATCATGTTATAATTTTAGGAACACCTTTTATTACCCTCATTACACCTTATAAAGTAAAAAATGATTCTATACATTTTAAACTTAATAATAAAAAATTAGAATTTAAGTTTCTAGAACAACCTAAAACTAGAAATCTTAATTTAATTCAAGCTTGTTCAATCTATGAAAATAATATTAATATTGAAATACAAAAGAAGAATTTTCAATTAGACAATATTAAAAAAGACATTTCTTTAAAAAGAATTCAAAACAATTAAAAACTCATGAATTTCAAAATAAAATTTCAAAATTTATTAGAATCAGAAATCTGTTCTGATATTCCTAATGCTTTCTGGAATAGAAAACAACATATCGCAGATCTTCCCTATGAAATAGGTTTTGATGATAAACAAATACCTACAAAAGCCAGACCTATACAAATAAATTTTGAATTAGAAGAACATTGAAAAAAAGAAATACAAGATTTAGAAAATAAAGGATTGATTTCCAAATCTAGATCTCCATGGAGTTGTGCTGTTTTTATGTCAATAAAAAGTCTGAAATAGAAAAAGGAACTCCAATATTAGTAATAAATTATAAACCATTAAATAAAGCATTAAAATGGATTAGATATCTCATCCCAAACAAAAAAGATTTATTACAAAAACTATACAAAGCAAATATATTTTTTAAATTTGATATGAAATCTGGATTTTGGCAAATTCAAATCTCTCAAAAAGATAGATATAAAACTGCTTTCATAGTTCCTTTCGGATAATACGAATGGAATGTAATGCCATTTGGATTAAAAAATGCTTCTTCTGAATTCCAAAGAATCATGAATGATATTTTTAATAATTATTCAAAATTCTGCATAGTTTACATAGATGATGTCTTAATATTCTCTAATAACCTAGATGAACATTTTAAACATTTAAAAACATTTTTTTATGTTTCCAAGAAAAATGGTTTGGTTTTATAAAAAGCAAAAATAAGTCTTTTTCAAACAAAAATAAAATTTTTAGGACATTATATATCTCAAGGTACTATAACTCCTATTGAGAGATCTTTAATTTTTGCAAACAAATTTTCTGATAAAATATTCTGATAAAAACATTTTTTTATGTTTCCAAGAAAAATGGTTTGGTTTTATAAAAAGCAAAAATAAGTCTTTTTCAAACAAAAATAAAATTTTTAGGACATTATATATCTCAAGGTACTATAACTCCTATTGAGAGATCTTTAATTTTTGCAAACAAATTTTCTGATAAAATATTAGATAAAACTCAATTACAAAGATTCTTAGGAAGTTTGAATTATGTTCTAGACTTTTGTCCAAATATTAATAAAATAGCAAAACCTTTACATGATAGGTTAAAGAAAAACCCAGTACCATGGACTGAAGAACATACCGAGATTGTAAAAATCATTAAAAAACAAGTGTTAGAAATTCCTTGTTTAAACATTTTTGATCCAAATTTCTTAAAGATAGTTGAAACTGATGCCTCAGATCTAGGATACGGAGGTATTTTAAAACAAAAACAAAATGATAAAGAAAGAATAGTTCAATATACATCAGCTCATTGGAATGATACTCAGAAAAATTATTCCACTATTAAAAAGAAAATTCTAAGCATTGTTTTATGTATACAAAAATTTCAGAGTGATCTTTTAAATCAAATTTTTTATTAAGAATAGATTGTAAAAGTGCAAAAGAAGTTTTACAAAAGGACATTCAAAATCTAGCTTCAAAACAATTTTTTGCAAGATAGCAAGCAATATTAAGCATATTTGATTTTAATATTGAATTTATTAAAGGAAATACAAGTTCTTTACCTGATTTTCTTACTCGAGAATTTTTTCAAAACAGCAATGACATCCAAAAAAGATAAAAAGTCTGTCCAATCTTCTACAGATCAAGTCAAGAAAAAGACTTGGTATGAAATAGTTAAACAGGAAGAAGAAGAAGAAGAACTAAAAGATACTGCTCAATCGAGACCACGGGTAAACAGTGATATCGAAAACAGGCTTAAATTCCTGGAAAGCCTTCTGGAAAATCTGGAAGTAAAAACTGCTATAGATCAAGTTCATAAAAAAGAGACTTCTAGCAAAACCTCCTCAAAAGAAGTTTCTATCAAAGATTCCTTTATTTCAAATTTCGAAAATACTACAAATTCTCAGCTTGCCCTTACCCAAAGATCATTGAAATCCCCTTCTGAATTTTTTGATAAACAAATGTGTCAAACAATTATACAAACAGAAAAAGGATTTCGTGAGCAAGATCCTTTTCACAACCTTCAAAATTATTTTGGAAAAGGGAGATATTATAAGCCTTGGGATGAAATGAAAATTCCTCTCTATTATCAAGCAATATTAGAATCTACAGATTCAGTAATATTCAAACATTTCTTCATTGATGCAAAGCATGAAGATCCAGCTTATTCTACTTGTAAAATTTTAAAAGTTATAGCACCCATTGATTGGGGTCACCATCTATCAGATGTCATCCTCTTCACTGAAAAATATAAAGAATCCTCTTTCTTTGATATTCCTTTTAATTATTGGGACTATCAACAAGCTTGGTACAATGCCTTTTTTTATACAAAACCAAAAGCATAAGCACACATGGTTATTCTATTTTGATAACAAAACCTGTGATCTCAGACGATTCCCAAACTGGTGGAACCTTTGGTGGGAATTTTTTGGTTCAGCCTATGAAATCCTCCAATACCCAGTCCAACATTCCTTCAAGGTGTTTAAATCCCAATATAAACCTTCAGAAGATGAAAATTGTTTCCAACCTCTAGCATTATTTTGTACAAAATTCTACCTTCCATGGATACTTTCTTTGACAGTGGAATATTCAGATGATAATGCTTCTCAAATCAGAAGAAGGTTTAGAATCAAATGGTGGGACAAGTTTAAAATTCCCCAAAGCCTTTCAATACCTAACATACAAGTTTGGATACAAAATAACAAAAATATGAGAATTCCTACCCAAAACATTTTTAAAAAACCTTTACTACAACCATTACAACAAACAGCTTTTTTCTCACAAAAATCCCAGATGGCAGCCCTACTTGCATTAGCAAATACTCGTGAAGAAATATTAGCAGTAATGGAAAAATTTTTAGCAGGACCATCCAAAAAACCACAATCTCCAGAACATTCAATCAATCTGGACGATGAAGATGATCTTGACGAAGAAAAGATCTTTGGGAACAGTGGAGTATAAATAAATGTTGTTTTATGTATTGTACATTTTTATTTCTTGTATTTTTATTAAATTTTTAAAAAATGTAAATATGAAAAAAAAACGAAAATTATAATATAATATAATATAATATAATATATTATTCCACCTCCTTACTTTGCCTATAAATAAGCACTCCTCACCCCATCATAAACTACTTGAAAAAACTTGAATAACATCTCATTCTACCCTTCTAAATTCCTCTCAAACCTCTTCCAAATTCCCTCAACCTTTCTTTAAAACTTTTTTCTTTCTTCTCTTTCTTTCTTCATCCTTGTTCTTCATAAAACCTTTTTGATCTCTTCAACCTTTTAAATACCTTGAAGATAGTTGTAATCTTTTGAAGATTCCAAGTGTTGTACAAATTCAAAGGTTTGTAAAGAAATTTTAATTTATATTCTTGTGTTTAAATACTTATATAAATATTTTACATGGACGATTTTATCGCATAAGTACTATATAAATATATTATATATCTATAAATATATTTATATGTATACTTATGTATATAAATATTATATGGTCGGTTCTACCGCCTAATTGAGTCCGTTAATATTAGTGGTGTTCTTTGCAAAAGTATGCTCTGCATATAATCTTTGATTATATGTATCAGAAACTGGAGATACCACAATATTATCTGAGACGTTTAAATTCCAGTCTTTAAATTCCGCTATTTAAATTTCAGCAATATATACATATATGTATATATTAGTGGTGTTATATAATCCACTATATTTAAATTCCAGCATTTAAATTTCGCACTATATTATATATATTATCATTGGATTCCTTTAATTAGGAACCATTTTATGTTTTAATATATATATATATATATATATATATATATATATATATATTATCAGCGTTGTGGTGTCCTTTCAAAGGAACCATCAATATATTCCCAGCCAGCTTTTAATTTTATGTTTTTTTATTAATCCTTGTGTTTTCCATTATTTGTTTACTTTTTAAAGTCTTTTATAATTATTTTTTTTATGTTCCTTATCCCCTTAGTATCCTGTTGTGTCTTCTTGGTATCAAAGCCACGGGGGGTAGTGTTTGTTGAAGTTTTCTTTTATATTTATAAAATTTGAGTCGAGAAGTTTAGGTTCTCCTGAGTGTTTTTGCCCAAGAGGGTTGAGTAATAAGTCCTCGAGTGAAGGCTGTAAAACCTACGAAATGCTTGGGATTGTAGGGAGAAAATAAATTTCAAAAACAAATTTTTTTATAAATATGGATTCAATTTTCTGTAGATCTACTTCTTTAAACTCTGCTACTACAAGCTCATATGATTCTAAAAGGATAATTAATACTGAAGAAATTATTATAGAAAATTTTGAAAAATCCATAGATAATTGAGAAATCCCTAGAGTTAATAAAGGTCAAATTTATAAGCATTCAAGATTCCAACTTTTTAAAACCGATTTTTCAATTAAAACTGAAGAAAGAGATATACAACTTAAAAAACCTTTTGAAACTATTAAGTTATTATCTCAGAATTCCTTACAAAAATACAAAGATAAAAACTATAAATATATTCATATTGGATTAGTCCAAATAGGCATAAGACCTTTAACTAAAGAAGGATTAAATACTTCGATCCTTGCTATTTTAAGAGATGCCAGATTTACAAATTTTGAAGATTCTTTGCTAAGTTCAGTTGAATCTAGCCTTTGTACTGGACCAATCTCTTTTGATTGTTATCCTAATTTTTCAGTGTCTTTAAGTGATAAAAATATTTTAAAATCTTTAGTTTTACAAATAAAAACTCATAATTATAACATGCTTAAAGGATCAATTCCAGTGGCAATTATTTTTAGAATCTATTACAAAGCAATGATTTCTGCTTTTGCTACAAAAGTAAAATACCATAGTAAAAAAGGTGAAACCCTTTTATTACAAACAGATTTAACTAGATCTAATACTGTAATCCCTAAACCAATTCAATGGAGCGATGTAAATCTACCAGAAGAATGGGTCTTAGAAGGAGTAAATAAACCTGAATCAATAGAAGAGCTAGAACCAAATACCCAACTAAAAGAAATAACTCAATAATTAGATGGAAAAGTTAAAATTTCATTTGAAAGAAAAAATAGTATTGACAAATCTGAAAATTCTTCTACCTCAGATACTATAGATTTAGGTAGAGTTTCACAAATCCCTCCAGTAGTTAACACTCTTACAAAAAACAAACATAGATATTCCACTTCAGATTTACCAAATTCAATTATAAAAAATGTTGATTACACTTCAGAAATTTCCAGACCAGTCTATATATAACAACAATAAGATAAAAACCTATTCTACTCAAAATAATAATAAAGACCAAGAATCAACTAGTCCTACATTTTCTTCTATTACAGAATGTTTTAATGAATTAAATGTTATAGAAAAAGATTTTAAAGTAAATGAAAAATTCTTACATGATTTTTATGCAAAATATAATTTAAAAAGGAGATTATGGTTTTTTGGAAATTTCCTAGTGTAAGGCCCGGGATTAATTGATTTAATCCGAAAATTATTTAATTTTAATCCAAGTATATTTAATTTGAGAATTTTGGAGTTTTGAATTAAATTCTAATATTCTTAAATTATTTAGGATTGAAATTGAATTAAAAAGATTTGCCGAGAATCGATTTGCAATTAATGAAGACTTGAGGGGCCAAAGTGCAAATATGGGAAAAGTGCATGGACACATGTCTTTATTATGAATAGGAACGTGTAAATACATGTACATGTTCAGAGTTTTAGAAACCAAAACCGAGAGAGAAAGGAAAGGAAAGCTCAAGATATTTTATCATCTTCAATCCTTGATTTCTTGTGATCCGTTTGTCCGAATTCAATTCCGAAAATAGTTCCGGACTCCTTTCGAGAAGGGCTATCTATTGATGTAAGTATTGATGAGATTTATTATGATTTTGAAATGTTGATATGGGGCAGAAATCAGATTGATCATATATTGATGTTCTAAAGCTTCTATATCTTGATATATCGCATTTGAATCGAAGAACAGACAACGATTGAGTTTGATATGAAATTCCAGCAATTATTTCGAGATTATCACCTTTGATTATGCTGGTATATGATGTTAAGAGATGAATTAGATGTTCAGATGATGGTTAAATGTGATATGTATGGCGATATCGAAGACGGATTAAAGAACGGTTATTGTAGGAAATTGTTATGAGTTTTAGCTATGATTTGAAATTCCTACCATCTGATCTTGCTAGTTTGAACGTGTATGTGCTGGTTCTTATTGATATCTTGCTGGTATGAGGTTTATTAGAAGTTAATATGATGTTTAGAAATGATATAAATTACGGTATCGAAGTTGAACCGAGAAACAATCGTTGTTGCAATCGTCAAGATTTTTCAGAAGTTGGGTTCGAATTTATGCTTCTGAATTAGCTGATATATGATGATATTCAGCTGTTATAAGATGTATATGAAGTTGATATAAATGGTAAAGTTGATAGAAATGAGTTACGGTTGCCGAAGTTTAATCGTTAATGCTGTCAAGTCAAGAATTGATTAGTTTTGGATTCTCTTTGATTGAGCTGAACATGGTTTGAGTTCTTGCTGATGTTCTTGAATATATATGATGTATTTTTAGATTGAAAACAGGGAACATTGAGCTCGAGAAGTTCAGCTTCAAACCGGGATTGATTTGGGTCAAGATTTTGAAGAGTTGAAGAGTTTGAAAACCAAGAAAAGAAAGGTATAAGACAACCTTTAAATAAAGGGCTTGCACACTCAATATGATTCTATTGAGTATCCCTTTCTAAAACCACATACTTTGTGCTTCTATTGTTAATAGATGCTTATATGATTACTTACTTGATCTAGTTCGTATTGTTGGTCTTGAATTGATGCGTTTGAGTTTGTTGCATTCTTATTGGGCCAACTTTCTTTCGAGTTTTGAGGGCTGAGTTGCTCAGATAAAATGATAGGACGTTTGGGCATATATTGAGGAATTTAGGTGATTGAGTTGTCCCTAATGATTGACGGTTGGGTGATTGAGTCATCCCTAACGTTTGACACTCAATATAGTGGACCAAAGTCCGGGAATAAGCACCCAACATCACCTCGAATGGAGAGTAGGTGGATGGGTTGACATGTTTCTTTCCCAGGGATCCCAAAACGAGAACCGATATCGTTATGATAACCGATTTTAAATCATGCAATGCTTTTGATTTTAATAGATGAGTTTCTAATGTTTGTTTAAGCTGAAATATATTGCATGATTGTTTGAAGAGTAGATATTGAAATATTGAGTTGATATAAGTTTGTAGATGTTGATATCATGTCTTACTTGAATACAACGTTTGAAACTTGAGTAATATCATGTTGAATTAATATGCCTTAAGTTGTCTAGAGTCTTATTTGTTGAATAATTGATAATATGCTTCAAGTTGAATTACTTGAGATTATGCATGTTTATGTTGTTTTATACTGGGATTAAATTCTCACCGGAGTCTCTCCGGCTATTGTCTTGTTTGTATGTGTGCATGACAATAGGTGGGACTGGAACAAGTCCGGGAAGACCGTGAAGAATCGAGACTTGAGAGATTAGAATGATGATCCGGTATAGAAGTCTTGTTGATGTCATGGTTCTGTTAAGAACAAGAGTTGGAGTTATGAACTATTAGATTAGACCTTTTGTCTAGAGTTTCTACTCCTTTGTTATGTACCACACTTGAACTAGTTGTGCTACTTTTACTTTGAGATGTGGAAATAAACTTGTTAATAACTTTTATACCATGTTTGTTGCATCCATTACTTGGTAGAGTTGGTAGATGGATTATTGAAGCAGGGTACAACAATAATTTTGATTTTTTTGGCAGCTAACAGAACTCAGGGCTCGCTCGAGCGAGCCAAGGGAGGGGGTCTTGGACCCGAGAGGCCCTCGCTCGAGCGAGCCTCCTTGTATAGAAAAAAAAAAAAAATTTTTTGAGGCTTTGGTTGTTTGATTAATTGCTTGGTTTTAATTCATGATCTTGGATTAAATGTTTGATTTGAGAGATTAAGAACCGGGTCGTCACAACAGGTGGTATCAGAGCCATAGGTTCTGGACTGATTTAGAAAGAGCGGGGTAGATCGAGTCCGCTTGATTTCTTTATTCGCATGTGATTGAATTCTTTTTGTGATTACCTGAAATACATGCGAATATTGTGTTATAATTCCAGAACTATATGATCGCATGATTTTGTGATTTAAATTATCGAGCATGCTTTATTGTTTCTTAAATTATATGATGCTATAATTCTGTGTTTAAATGGTAAGAACAGCATGCCGTACAGATGCAAGAATTATATGCTTTCCTTATTATCTGAGTTGATTGGAAGCGTGTATTATTCGAGAATGAATCAGAACTCGATCTCTTGAGAATGCACGACAGTGTTGATCAGAGGAGGACTGAGACAGAATTGTTATACAAGAGATTGTATTATATACTAATCTGTTTGAATTAGCAGATATGCCTCCTCGTCGAATGATGAATAGACAGACAGAGATAGTTCCTCAACCAGAACAGGTGAATGTAGCTCTGATAGTGCCACAAACACCTGAAGCTCCGAGAATAGAGCAAGGCAATACATTGAGAGATATGAGTGATGTTACGGCGTCACCAATGGAGATACTTCTGAAAATATTTCAATCTTTCAAGCCGCCTACTTTGAAAGGAACTAAGACTTCAGTTGAATGTGAAGGTTGGTTAGAGGATATTGAGATGATGTTTGATTCCCTTGATTATGCAGATATAGAAGAATTAGACTGATTGGGTATCAATTGCAAGATGTTGCAAAGAGCTGGTGGATTACAACCAAGAAAGCTCTTGAAAATCAAGGTACGACGATTACTTGGAAAGTGTTTAAAACTGAATTTTATCAACGATTCATTCCAGCGTCGTACAGAAAAGATAAGAATGCAGAGTTTGCCAATCTGAAACAAGGCAATTTGAACATCGAGGAATATGTTGCTAAGTTCTCTACCTTGCTGAAATTTGCTCCACATGTAGCTGAGAACGAAGAGGCTAAAGCTGATCAGTTCATTAATGGACTGAATCCAGATGTATTTACACTAGTGAATGCTGGTAGACCAAACAACTTTGCTGACGCACCAAAGGGCTATCTATTGATGTAAGAATTGATGAAATTTTATGATTTTGAAATGTTGATATGGGGCAGAAATCAGATTGATCATATATTGATGTTCTAAAGCTTCTATATCTTGATATATCGCAATTGAATCGAAGAACGGACAACGATTGAGTTTGATATGAAATTCCAGCAATTATTTCGAGATTATCACCTTTGATTATGCTGGTATATGATGTTAAGAGATGAATTAGATGTTCATATGATGGTTAAATGTGATATGTATGGCGATATCGAAGACGGATTAAAAAATGGTTATTGTAGGAAATTGTTATGAGTTTTAGCTATGATTTGAAATTCCTACCATCTGATCTTGCTAGTTTGAACGTGTATGTGCTGCTGGTTCTTATTGATATCTTGCTGGTATGAGGTTTATTAGAAGTTAATATGATGTTTAGAAATGATATAAATTACGGTATCGAAGTTGAACCGAGGAACAATCGTTGTTGCAATCGTCAAGATTTTTCAGAAGTTGGGTTCGAATTTATGCTTCTGAATTAGCTGATATATGATGATATTCAGCTGTTATAAGATGTATATGAAGTTGATATAAATGGTAAAGTTGATAGAAATGAGTTACGGTTGCCGAAGTTTAATCGTTAATGCCGTCAAGTCAAGAATTAATTAGTTTTGGATTCTCTTTGATTGAGCTGAACATGGTTTGAGTTTTTGCTGATGTTCTTGAATATATATGATGTATTTTCAGATTGAAAACAGGGAAAATTGAGCTCAAGAAGTTCAGCTTTGAACCGGGATTGATTTGGGTCAAGATTTTGAAGATTTGAAGTGTTTGGAAACCAAGAAAATAAAGGTATAAGACAACCTTTAAATAAAGGTCTTGCACACTCAATATGATTCTATTGAGTATCCCTTTCTAAAACCACATACTTTGTGCTTCTATTGTTAATAGATGCTTATATAATTACTTACTTGATCTAGTTCGTATTGTTGGTCTTGAATTGATGCGTTTGAGTTTGTTGCATTCATATTGGGCCAACTTTCTTTCCAATTTTGAGGGCTGAGTTGCTCAGATAAAATGATAGGACGTTTGGGCGTATATTGAGGAATTTAGGTGATTGAGTTGTCCCTAACGTTTGACACTCAATATAGTGGACCAAAGTCTGGGAATAAGCACTCAACATCACCTCGAATGGAGAGTAGGTAGATGGGTTGACGTGTTTCTTTCCCAAGGATCCCAAAACGAGAACCGATATCGTTATGATAACCGATTTTAAATCATGCAATGCTTTTGATTTTAATAGATGAGTTTCTAATGTTTGTTTAAGCTGAAATATATTGCATGATTGTTTGAAGAGTTGATATTGAAATATTGAGTTGATATAAGTTTGTAGATGTTGATATAATGTCTTACTTGAATACAACGTTTGCAACTTGAGTAATATCATGTTGAATTAATATGCCTTAAGTTGTCTTGAGTCTTATTTGTTGAATAATTGATAATATGCTTCAAGTTGAATTACTTGAGATTATGCATGTTTATGTTGTTTTATACTGGGATTAAATTCTCACCGGAGTCTCTCCGGCTATTGTCTTGTTTGTATGTGTGCATGACAATAGGTGGGACTGGAACAAGTCCGGGAAGACCGTGAAGAATCGAGACTTGAGAGATTAGAATGATGATCCGGTATAGAAGTCTTGTTGCTGTCATGGTTATGTTAAGAACAAGAGTTGGAGTTATGAACTATTAGATTAGACCTTTTGTCTAGAGTTTCTACTCCTTTGTTATGTATCACACTTGAACTAGTTGTGCTACTTTTACTTTGAGATGTGGGAATAAACTTGTTAATAACTTTTATACCATGTTTGTTGCATCCATTACTTGGTAGAGTTGGTAGATGGATTATTGAAGCAGGGTACAGCAACAATTCTGATTTTTTTGGCAGCTGACAGAACTCAGCTCGCTCGAGCGGAGCCCGAGGCTCGCTCGAGCGAGCCAAGGGAGGGGGTTTTGGACCCGAGAGGCCCTCGCTTGATCGAAGGGTGTCAGAGTTTAAGAACCGGGTCGTCACAACAGGTGGTATCAGAGCCATAGGTTCTGGTCTGATTTAAAATGAGCGGGGTAGATCGAGTCCATTTCTTTATTCGCATGTGATTGAATTCTTTTTGTGATTATCTGAAATACATGCGAATATTGTGTTATAATTCCAGAACTATATGATCGCATGATTTTGTGATTTAAATTATCGAGCATGCTTTATTGTTTCTCAAATTATATGATGCTATAATTCTGTGTTTAAATGGTAAGAATAGCATGCCGTACAGATGCAAGAATTATATGATTTCCTTATTATCTGAGTTGACAGGAAGCGTGTATTATTTGAGAATGAATCAGAACTCGATCTCTTGAGAATGCACGACAGTGTTGATCAGAGGAGGACTGAGACATAATTGTTATACATGAGATTGTATTATATACTTATCTATTTGAATTAGCAGATATGTCTCCTCGTCGAATGATGAATAGACAGACAGAGATAGTTCCTCAACCAGAACAGGTGAATGTAGCCCCGATAGTGCCACAAACACCTGAAGCTCCGAGAATAGAGCAAGGAAATACATTGAGAGATATGAGTGATGTTACGGCGTCACCAATGGAGATACTTCTAAAAAGATTTCAATCTTTTAAGCCGCCTACTTTGAAAGGAACTGAGACTTCAGTTGAATGTGAAGGTTGGTTAGAGGATATTGAGATGATGTTTGATTCCCTTGATTATGCAGATGATAGAAGAATTAGACTGATTGGGTATCAATTGCAAGATGTTGCAAAGAGCTTGTGGATTACAACCAAGAAAGCTCTCGAAAATCAAGGTACGACGATTACTTGGAAAGTGTTTAAAACTGAATTTTATCAACGATTCATTCCAGCGTCGTACAGAAAAGATAAGAATGCAGAGTTTGCCAATTTGAAACAAGGCAACTTGAACATCGAGGAATATGTTGCTAAGTTCTCTACCTTGCTGAAATTTGCTCCACATGTAGCTGAGAACGAAGAGGCTAAAGCTGATCATTTCATTAATGGACTGAATCCAGATGTATTTACACTAGTGAATGCTGGTAGACCAAACAACTTTGCTGACGCACTTAATAAAGCAAAGGGAGCAGAGGCTGGTCTGATAAAACAACGAGAAGCATTGTTTGAGTTACAGTCTCAAAGAGAGCCACAGACATAGTTTCAGCAACCATTCCCCAGATCTGAGGAAGGTGGTAGCAGTAGTGGCAAGAAAGATTCTTTGAAAGCAAGAGGAAAACAGTTTAAGAAATCAGGAGATAGTTTATCTAGCTCTAGCGGGTAGAGGCAAACTAGTTCTGTGTATGCAGGAGTTTATTGCAACAAATGTGGAGGAGGACATCCTATTAATTAGTGCAGAGGTGTACTTGGGAGTTGCCATATATGTTATCAAGCGGAACATTTTGCTAGAGTATGTCCGCAACGTGGTTTGAAAAGATCACACAGTGCAAGATCATCGAGAGAAGTGACTCAGCCTGAAAGGCAAGAATCTTTGGTATATTCCTATCACCCACAGCCTCCACCACAGATTATACCAGGAGGAAGCCAGCCGGAAGCATCGAATGATGATATAGCTGGTAATTATTCTCTTTATGACTATTTTGCTTATGAGCTTGAAGATATTGGAGCATCCCTTATGTTATTTCTGAACGACATTTTCAGATTATGTGCGTTACCTATTGATGTATTATCTACTGTAGTATCTATTCGTGATTTTTAAGGAAGTGATATCTGTCCGAATATTGTGTACTACAGTTTGAAGGTAATGTGAGTTAGATGGATTGTATCGTGCTTGTTTTGCCACATTTTGAATTAATTATCGATTTAGATATGTTAACCAAGTACAGGGATGTCATAGATTGATTCAGAATTACTTGAATTGATAGAAGGATGGGAATTCTATGGTAAGAGTTTGACATTTCGAATTCCTTCGATATCTTTTCTATTTATGATTTGATGATTGTAGAAAAGAGCAGAGAAAATTCTTTATTATGCAATCGATATATTGGAAGTTAGCTCAGAATTGGTTGATTTGCCAATTATTATCGAATTACTGATATTTTTGAGATGAAATTCTGAGATTATTTCCAGCCTGTGAGATGGACTTCGATACGTAACTGATGCCAGGTATCTTATTGACTTTCCAGTACCTTATAGAATGTCACCAACAGAACTGCACAAATTGAAAGAGACACAGATCATTGAGATTTTATGCTACTTATCAGAAATTGAATAAGGCCACAATACTAAATTGTTATCTTTTTGCCTTGATTAGATGATTGATTTGCACAGTTATAGAATTTATCAATTCTAGCATATGAGATATGAATGCAGATGTGATAGAATTCTTGGTTCTAAAGTCTATATTGTCAATGAATTAGACAGAGCAAGGTCAATTGAATGATTTATGAACAAATTCGTAGTTCAGAATCGAAAGAAGATCAAATTTCGTTGAATTTTATTCTGAAACTATCAATATTGGCAGGAGATTGCGATATAATTTTTGATAGTTCGTATAGATGGAATAATCTGTTGTATTTGAAGTTATACAAGATGATGTAATAGATGGTAGCTATATGGGAAATGTTATTCCTTGTTATAAGAGATCGCCAAAGGAGTTTGACTCTGAAATTGATATTACTCGATGTTATGGCAGAAAGGTTGAGATCTATTATGTCAGAGTACTAGTTTGAGTTAAATTTCTCAGTTATGCTACTGATCGTTATGAGTTTGCGATTTACTTAAAGTAAAATTCAACAAATGCAAGAATATTCTATATTGGATATGATACAGATATGAATAGATAGCTATAAAAGAAGTTACTGATATGATGAGAGGACAGAAATTATGAAAATCTATTGTCAAGTTTACGACTTTAGATTTAATTGATTGATTGTGGTATCGATTGTCAAATATTTTGAGTAATTATTTTTATGAGATTTCATTTGACCATCCTCTTATCGATGGATTGTCTGAATTGACTATCCAAAATTTGAGGAGATGCTCAGAACTCTAGTATCTGATTCGGTATTAGCGGACTAATATTGCCACTTGAATATTATAATTCTTGTAACAGCTATCTAATAGATGTAACGATACTGTTCTGAATTGTGAAATGACAAGAAAATCAGAAATTCCCTGAATTGAGATAGTATTTCAGAACTATCAGTTATTGGATCAGATATGATTTGAGAAATGATAGAGACAGAGAAGCTTATTCAGACGAGAATGAAGATAGGTTAAGATCGAGAAGCAAGATTTACGAAAATCAGACACCGACCTTTGATTTGTGAACAGGGAGACCGAGTATGTTTGCAGATTCATTTATTTTCTGAAGCGTTATCTGATTTGATAAGCGAATAATACTATCTCCAAGAATTGTTGCATCTTATGACACTTCCGAAGAAGTAGGCAATCTTGCCTATCGAATTACCTTGTCTTTATTGATTTCTGAGATTCGCGATGTATTTTATGTTGCGAACGTATTAGAATGAAGACTTCTTATTTACTTAAATCAGATGAGATTGAGTTTGACGAGACATTGATGTATGTCGAACAGCTGATACAGATATTTGATGAGGAAGAAAAGCAACTCAGACATAAGATTATTTCGCTGGTGACAGTTCAGTGGAGTCGTTGTAGAATTGATGAAGTTATTTGAAAAGTTGAATCGGATATGAATCAGTGTTATTCTGAGTTATTCTACTGATAGGAATTCTTATTCAGTATTTCTCTTATTCCTTATCTTATGTGCGTATAGATTGCATGAGATTTCGAGGACGAAATCCGATCTTAGCGGGGGAGAATTGTAAGGCCCGGGATTAATTGATTTAATCCGGAAATTATTTAATTTTAATCCTAGTATATTTAATTTGAGAATTTTGGAGTTTTGAATTAAATTCTAATATTCTTAAATTATTTAGGATTGAAATTGAATTAAAAAGATTTGCCGAGAACCGATTTGCAATTAATGAAGACTTGAGGGGCCAAAGTGTAAATATGGGAAAAGTCCATGGACACATGTCTTTATTATGAATAGGAACGTGTATATACATGTACATGTTCATGTTCAGAGTTTTAGAAACCAAAACCGAGAAAGAAAGGAGAGGAAAGCTCAAGATATTTTATCATCTTCAATCCTTGATTTCTTGTGATCCGTTTGTCCGAATTCAATTCCGAAAATAGTTCCGGACTCCTTGCGAGAAGGGCTATCTATTATTGTAAGTATTGATGAGATTTATTATGATTTTGAAATGTTGATATGGGGCAGAAATCAGATTGATCATATATTGATGTTCTAAAGCTTCTATATCTTGATATATCGCAATTGAACCGAAGAACGGACAACGATTGAGTTTGATATGAAATTCCAGCAATTATTTCGAGATTATCACCTTTGATTATGCTGGTATATGATGTTAAGAGATGAATTAGATGTTCATATGATGGTTAAATGTGATATGTATGGCGATATCAAAGACGGATTAAAGAACGGTTATTGTAGGAAATTGTTATGAGTTTTAGCTATGATTTGAAATTCCTACCATCTGATCTTGCTAGTTTGAATGTGTATGTGCTGGTTCTTATTGATATCTTGCTGGTATGAGGTTTATTAGAAGTTAATATGATGTTTAGAAATGATATAAATTACGGTATCGAAGCTGAACCGAGGAACAATCGTTGTTGCAATCGTCAAAATTTTTCAGAAGTTGGGTTCGAATTTATGCTTCTGAATTAGCTGATATATGATGATATTCAGCTGTTATAAGATGTATATGAAGTTTATATAAATGGCAAAGTTGATAGAAATGAGTTGCGGTTGCCGAAGTTTAATCGTTAATGCCGTCAAGTCAAGAATTGATTAGTTTTGGATTCTCTTTGATTGAGCTGAACATGGTTTGAGTTCTTGCTGATGTTCTTGAATATATATGATGTATTTTCATATTGAAAACAGGGAACATTGAGCTCGAGAAGTTCAGCTTCGAACCGAGATTGATTTGGGTCAAGATTTTGAAGATTTGAAGAGTTTGAAAACAAAGAAAAGAAAGGTATAAGACAACCTTTAAATAAAGGGCTTGCACACTCAATATGATTCTATTGAGTATCCCTTTCTAAAACCACATACTTTGTGCTTCTATTGTTAATAGATGCTTATATGATTACTTACTTGATCTAGTTCGTATTGTTGGTCTTGAATTGATGCGTTTGAGTTTGTTGCATTCGTATTGGGCCAACTTTCTTTCGAGTTTTGAGGGCTGAGTTGCTCAGATAAAATGATAGGACATTTGGGCATATATTGAGGAATTTTGGTGATTGAGTTGTCCCTAATGATTGACGGTTGGGTGATTGAGTCATCCCTAACGTTTGACACTCAATATAGTGGACCAAAGTCCGGGAATAAGCACTCAACATCACCTCGAATGGAGAGTAGGTGAATGGGTTGACGTGTTTCTTTCCCAGAGATCCCAAAACGAGAACCGATATCGTTATGATAACCGATTTTAAATCATGCAATGCTTTTGATTTTAATAGATGAGTTTCTAATGTTTGTTTAAGCTGAAATATATTGCATGATTGTTTGAAGAGTTGATATTGAAATATTGAGTTGATATAAGTTTGTAAATGTTGATATCATGTCTTACTTGAATACAACGTTTGCAACTTGAGTAATATCATGTTGAATTAATATGCCTTAAGTTGTCTTGAGTCTTATTTGTTGAATAATTGATAATATGCTTCAAGTTGAATTACTTGAGATTATGCATGTTTATGTTGTTTTATACTGAGATTAAATTCTCATCGGAGTCTCTCCGACTATTGTCTTGTTTGTATGTGTGCATGACAATAGGTGGGACTGGAACAAGTCCGGGAAGACCGTGAAGAATCGAGAATTGAGAGATTAGAATGATGATCCGGTATAGAAGTCTTGTTGCTGTCATGGTTATGTTAAGAACAAGAGTTGGAGTTATGAACTATTAGATTAGACCTTTTGTCTCGAGTTTCTACTCCTTTGTTATGTATCACACTTGAACTAGTTGTGCTACTTTTACTTTGAGATGTGGGAATAAACTTGTTAATAACTTTTATACCATGTTTGTTGCATCCATTACTTGGTAGAGTTGGTAGATGGAATATTGAAGCAGGGTACAGCAACAATTTTGATTTTTTTGGCAGCTGACAGAAATCAGGACTCGCTCGAGCGAGCCAAGGGAGGGGGTCTTGGACCCGAGAGGCCCTCGCTCGAGCAAGGGGTGTGGCTCACTCAAGCGAGCCTCCTTGTATAGAAAAAAAAAAAAAAATTTTAGGCTTTGGTTGCTTGATTAATTGCTTGGTTTTAATTCATGATCTTGGATTAAATGTTTGATTTGAGAGATTAAGAACCGGGTCGTCACAACAGGTGGTATCAGAGCCATAGGTTCTGAACTGATTTAGAATGAGCGGGATAGATCGAGTCCGCTTGATTTTTTTATTCGCATGTGATTGAATTCTTTTTGTGATTACCTGAAATACATGCGAATATTGTGTTATAATTCCAGAACTATATGATCGCATGATTTTTTGATTTAAATTATCGAGCATGCTTTATTGTTTCTCAAATTATATGATGCTATAATTCTGTGTTTAAAATGGTAAGAATAGCATGCCGTACAGATGCAAGAATTATATGCTTTCCTTATTATCTGAGTTGATTGGAAGCGTGTATTATTCGAGAATGAATCAGAACTCGATCTCTTGAGAATGCACGACAGTGTTGATCAGAGGAGGACTGAGACAGAATTATTATACATGATATTGTATTATATACTAATCTGTTTGAATTAGCAGATATGCCTCCTCGTCGAATGATGAATAGACAGACAGAGATAGTTCCTCAACCAGAACAGGTGAATGTAGCCCCGATAGTGCCACAAACACCTGAAGCTCCGAGAATAGAGCAAGGCAATACATTGAGAGATATGAGTGATGTTACGGTGTCACCAATGGAGATACTTCTGAAAAGATTTCAATCTTTCAAGCCGCCTACTTTGAAAGGAACTGAGACTTCAGTTGAATGTGAAGGTTGGTGAGGATATTGAGATGATGTTTGATTCCCTTGATTATGCAGATGATAGAAGAATTAGACTGACTGGGTATCAATTGCAAGATGTTGCAAAGAGCTGGTGGATTACAACCAAGAAAGCTCTCGAAAATCAAGGTACGACGATTACTTGGAAAGTGTTTAAAACTGAATTTTATCAACGATTCATTTCAGTGTCGTACAGAAAAGATAAGAATGCAGATTTTGCCAATCTGAAACAAGGCAATTTGAACATCGAGGAATATGTTACTAAGTTCTCTACCTTGCTGAAATTTGCTCCACATGTAGCTGAGAACGAAGAGGCTAAAGCTGATCAGTTCATTAATGGACTGAATCCAGATGTATTTACACTAGTGAATGCTGGTAGACCAAACAACTTTGCTGATGCACTTAATAAAGCAAAGGGAGCAGAGGCTGGTCTGATGAAACAACGAGAAGCATTGTTTGAGTTACAGTCTCAAAGAGAGCCACAGACACAGTTTCAGCAACCATTCCCCAGATCTGAGGAAGGTGGTAGCAGTAGTGGCAAGAAAGATTCTTTGAAAGCAAGAGGAAAACATTTTAAGAAATCAGGAGATAGTTTATCTAGCTCTAGCGGGCAGAGGCAAACTAGTTCTGTGTATGCAGGAGTTTATTGCAACAAATGTGGAGGAGGACATCCTATTAATCAATGCAGAGGTGTACTTGGGAGTTGCCATATATGTTATCAAGCGGGAAATTTTTCAAGTGTACGTCCGCAACGTAGTTTGAAAATATCACATAGTGCAAGATCATCGAGAGAAGTGACTCAGCCTGAAAGGCAAGCATCTTTGGTATATTCCTATCACCCACAGCCTCCACCACAGATTATACCAGGAGGAAGCCAGCCGGAAGCATCGAATGATGATATAGCTGGTAATTATTCTCTTTATGACTATTTTGCTTATGAGCTTGAAGATATTGGAGCATCCCTTATGTTATCTCTGAACGACATTTTCAGATTATGTGCGTTACCTATTGATGTATTATCTACTATGGTATCTATTCGTGATTTTTAAGGAAGTAATATCTGTCCGAATATTGTATACTACATTTTGAAGGTAATGTGAGTTAGATGGATTGTATCGTGCTTGTTTTGCCAGATTTTGAATTAATTATCAATTTAGATATGTTAACCAAGTACAGGGATGTCATAGATTGATTCAGAATTACTTGAATTGATAGAAGGATGGGAATTCTATGGTAAGAGTTTGACATTTCGAATTCCTTCGATATCTATTCTATTTATGATTTGATGATTGTAGAAAAGAGCAGAGAAAATTCTTTATTATGCAATCGATATATTGGAAGTTAGCTCAGAATTGGTTGATTTGCCAATTATTATCGAATTACTGATATTTTTGAGATGAAATTCTGAGATTATTTCCAGCCTGTGAGATGGACTTCGATACGTAACTGATGCCAGGTATCTTATTGACTTTCCAGTACCTTATAGAATGTCACCAACAGAACTGCACAAATTGAAAGAGACACAGATCATTGAGATTTTATGCTACTTATCAGAAATTGAATAAGGCCACAATACTAAATTGTTATCTTTTTGCCTTGATTAGATGATTGATTTGCACAGTTATAGAATTTATCAATTCTAGCATATGAGATATGAATGCAGATGTGATAGAATTCTTGGTTCTAAAGTCTATATTGTCAATGAATTAGACAGAGCAAGGTCAATTGAATGATTTATGAACAAATTCGTAGTTCAGAATCGAAAGAAGATCAAATTTCGTTGAATTTTATTCTGAAACTATCAATATTGGCAGGAGATTGCGATATAATTTTTGATAGTTCGTATAGATGGAATAATCTGTTGTATTTGAAGTTATACAAGATGATGTAATAGATGGTAGCTATATGGGAAATGTTATTCCTTGTTATAAGAGATCGCCAAAGGAGTTTGACTCTGAAATTGATATTACTCGATGTTATGGCAGAAAGGTTGAGATCTATTATGTCAGAGTACTAGTTTGAGTTAAATTTCTCAGTTATGCTACTGATCGTTATGAGTTTGCGATTTACTTAAAGTAAAATTCAACAAATGCAAGAATATTCTATATTGGATATGATACAGATATGAATAGATAGCTATAAAAGAAGTTACTGATATGATGAGAGGACAGAAATTATGAAAATCTATTGTCAAGTTTACGACTTTAGATTTAATTGATTGATTGTGGTATCGATTGTCAAATATTTTGAGTAATTATTTTTATGAGATTTCATTTGACCATCCTCTTATCGATGGATTGTCTGAATTGACTATCCAAAATTTGAGGAGATGCTCAGAACTCTAGTATCTGATTCGGTATTAGCGGACTAATATTGCCACTTGAATATTATAATTCTTGTAACAGCTATCTAATAGATGTAACGATACTGTTCTGAATTGTGAAATGACAAGAAAATCAGAAATTCCCTGAATTGAGATAGTATTTCAGAACTATCAGTTATTGGATCAGATATGATTTGAGAAATGATAGAGACAGAGAAGCTTATTCAGACGAGAATGAAGATAGGTTAAGATCGAGAAGCAAGATTTATGAAAATCAGACACCGACCTTTGATTTGTGAACAGGGAGACCGAGTATGTTTGCAGATTCATTTATTTTCTGAAGCGTTATCTGATTTGATAAGCGAAGAATACTATCTCCAAGAATTGTTGCATCTTATGACACTTCCGAAGAAGTAGGCAATCTTGCCTATCGAATTACCTTGTCTTTATTGATTTCTGAGATTCGCGATGTATTTTATGCTGCGAACGTATTAGAATGAAGACTTCTTATGTACTTCAATCAGATGATATTGAGTTTGATGAGACATTGATGTATGTCAAACAGCTGATACAGATATTTGATGAGGAAGAAAAGCAACTCAGACATAAGATTATTTCGCTGGTGACAGTTCAGTGGAGTCGTTGTAGAATTGAAGAAGTTATTTGAAAAGTTGAATCCGATATGAATCAGTGTTATTATGAGTTATTCTACTGATATGAGTTCTTATTCAGTATTTCTCTTATTCCTTATCTTATGTGCGTACAGATTGCATGAGATTTCGAGGACGAAATCTGATCTTAGTGAGGGAGAATTGTAAGGCCCGGGATTAATTGATTTAATCCGGAAATTATTTAATTTTAATCCAAGTATATTTAATTTGAGAATTTTGGAGTTTTGAATTAAATTCTAATATTCTTAAATTATTTAGATTTGAAATTGAATTAAAAAGATTTTCCGAGAACCGATTTGCAATTAATGAAGACTTAAGGGGCCAATGTGCAAATATGGGAAAAGTGCATGGACACATGTCTTTATTATGAATAGGAACGTGTAAATACATGTATATGTTCAGAATTTTAGAAACCAAAACAGAGAAAGAAAGGAAAGGAAAGCTCAAGATATTTTATCATCTTCAATCCTTGATTTCTTGTGATCCGTTTGTCCGAATTCAATTCCAAAAAAAGTTCCGGACTCCTTGCGAGAAGGGCTATCTATTGATGTAAGTATTGATGAGATTTATTATGATTTTGAAATGTTGATATGGGGCAGAAATCAGATTGATCATATATTGATGTTCTAAAGCTTCTATATCTTGATATATCGCAATTGAATCGAAGAACGGACAACGATTGAGTTTGATATGAAATTCCAGCAATTATTTCGAGATTATCACCTTTGATTATGCTGGTATATGATGTGTTAAGAGATGAATTAGATGTTCATATGATGGTTAAATGTGATATGTATGGCGATATCGAAGACGGATTAAAGAACGGTTATTGTAGGAAATTGTTATGAGTTTTAGCTATGATTTGAAATTCCTACCATCTGATCTTGCTAGTTTGAACATGTATGTGCTGGTTCTTATTGATATCTTGCTGGTATGAGGTTTATTAGAAGTTAATATGATGTTTAGAAATGATATAAATTACGGTATCGAAGTTGAACCAAGGAACAATCGTTGTTGCAATCGTCAAGATTTTTCAGAAGTTGGGTTCGAATTTATGCTTCTGAATTAGCTGATATATGATGATATTCAGCTGTTATAAGATGTATGTGAAGTTGATATAAATGGTAAAGTTGATAGAAATGAGTTACGGTTGCCGAAGTTTAATCGTTAATGCCGTCAAGTCAAGAATTGATTAGTTTTGGATTCTCTTTGATTGAGCTGAACATGGTTTGAGTTTTTGCTGATGTTCTTGAATATATATGATGTATTTTCAGATTGAAAACAGGGAACATTGAGCTCAAGAAGTTCAGCTTCGAACCGGGATTGATTTGGGTCAAGATTTTGAAGAGTTGAAGAGTTTGAAAACCAAGAAAAGAAAGGTATAAGACAACCTTTAAATAAAGGGCTTGCACACTCAATATGATTCTACTGAGTATCCCTTTCTAAAACCACATACTTTGTGCTTCTATTGTTAATAGATGCTTATATGATTACTTACTTGATCTAGTTCGTATTGTTGGTCTTGAGGTGATGTGTTTGAGTTTGTTGCATTCATATTGGGCCAACTTTCTTTCGAGTTTTGAAGGCTGAGTTGCTCAGATAAAATGATAGGACGTTTGGGCGTATATTGAGGAATTTAGGTGATTGAGTTGTCCTAATGATTGACGGTTGGGTGATTGAGTCATCCCTAACGTTTGACACTCAATATAGTGGACCAAAGTCCGGGAATAAGCACTCAACATCACCTCGAATGGAGAGTAGGTGGATGGGTTGACGTGTTTCTTTCCCAAGGATCCCAAAACGAGAACCGATATCGTTATGATAACCGATTTTAAATCATGCAATGCTTTTGATTTTAATAGATGAGTTTCTAATGTTTGTTTAAGCTGAAATATATTGCATGACTGTTTGAAGAGTTGATATTGAAATATTGAGTTGATATAAGTTTGTAGATGTTGATATCATGTCTTACTTGAATACAATGTTTGCAAGTTGAGTAATATCATGTTGAATTAATATGCCTTAAGTTGTCTTGAGTCTTATTTGTTGAATAATTGATAATATGCTTCAAGTTGAATTACTTGAGATTATGCATGTTTATGTTGTTTTATACTGGGATTAAATTCTCACCGGAGTCTCTCCGGCTATTGTCTTGTTTGTATGTGTGCATGACAATAGGTGGGACTGGAACAAGTCCGGGAAGACCGTGAAGAATCGAGACTTGAGAGATTAGAATGATGATCCGGTATAGAAGTCTTGTTGCTGTCATGGTTATGTTAAGAACAAGAGTTGGAGTTATGAACTATTAGATTAGACCTTTTGTCTAGAGTTTCTACTCCTTTGTTATGTATCACACTTGAACTAGTTGTGCTACTTTTACTTTGAGATGTGGGAATAAACTTGTTAATAACTTTTATACCAAGTTTGTTGTATCCATTACTTGGTAGAGTTGGTAGATGGATTATTGAAGCAGGGTACAGCAACAATTCTGATTTTTTTGGCAGCTGACAGAACTCAGCTCACTCGAGCGGAGCCCGAGGCTCGCTCGAGCGAGCCAAGGGAGGGGGTCTTGGACCCGAGAGGCCCTCGCTCGAGCGAGGGGTGTGGCTCGCTCGAGCGAGCCTCCTTGTATAGAAAAAAAAATTGTTTTGAGGCTTTGGTTGCTTGATTAATTGCTTGGTTTTAATTCATGATCTTGGATTAAATGTTTGATTTGAGAGATTAAGAACCGGGTCGTCACAACAGGTGGTATCAGAGCAATAGGTTCTGGACTGATTTAGAATGAGCGGGGTAGATCGAGTCCGCTTGATTTCTTTATTCGCATGTGATTGAATTCTTTTTGTGATTACCTGAAATACATGAGAATATTGTGTTATAATTCCAGAACTATATGATCGCATGATTTTTTGATTTAAATTATCGAGCATGCTTTATTGTTTCTCAAATTATATGATGCTATAATTCTGTGTTTAAATGGTAAGAATAGCATGCCGTACAGATGCAAGAATTATATGCTTTCCTTATTATCTGAGTTGATTGGAAGCGTGTATTATTCGAGAATGAATCAGAACTCGATCTCTTGAGAATGCACGACAGTGTTGATCAGAGGAGGACTGAGACAGAATTGTTATACATGAGATTGTATTATATACTAATCTGTTTGAATTAGCAGATATGCCTCCTCGTCGAATGATGAATAGACAGACTGAGATAGTTCCTCAACCACAACAGGTGAATGTAGCCCCGATAGTGCCACAAACACCTGAAGCTCCGAGAATAGAGCAAGGCAATACATTGAGAGATATGAGTGATGTTACGGCATCACCAATGGAGATACTTCTGAAAAGATTTCAATCTTTCAAGCCACCTACTTTGAAAGGAACTGAGACTTCAGTTGAATGTGAAGGTTAGTTAGAGGATATTGAGATGATGTTTGATTCCCTTGATTATGTAGATGATAGAAGAATTAGACTGATTGGGTATCAATTGCAAGATGTTGCAAAGAGCTGGTGGATTACAACCAAGAAAGCTCTCGAAAATCAAGGTACGACGATTACTTGGAAAGTGTTTAAAACTGAATTTTATCAACGATTCATTCCAGTGTCGTACAGAAAAGATAATAATGCAGAGTTTGCCAATCTGAAACAAGGCAATTTGAACATCGAGGAATATGTTGCTAAGTTCTCTACCTTGCTGAAATTTGCTCCACATGTAGCTGAGAACGAAGAGGCTAAAGCTGATCAGTTCATTAATGGACTGAATCCAGATGTATTTACACTAGTGAATGCTGGTAGACCAAACAACTTTGCTGACGCACTTAATAAAGCAAAGTGAGCAGAGGCTGGTCTGATGAAACAACGAGAAGCATTGTTTGAGTTACAGTCTCAAAGAGAGCCACAGACACAGTTTCAGCAACCATTCCCCAAATCTGAGGAAGGTGGTAGCAGTAGTGGCAAGAAAGATTCTTTGAAAGCAAGAGGAAAACAGTTTAAGAAATCAGGAGATAGTTTATCTAGCTCTAGCGGGCAGAGGCAAACTAGTTCTGTGTATGCAGGAGTTTATTGCAACAAATGTGGAGGAGGACATCCTATTAATCAGTGCAGAGGTGTACTTGGGAGTTGCCATATATGTTATCAAGCGGGACATTTTGCTAGAGTATGTCCGCAACGTGGTTTGAAAAGATCACATAGTGCAAGATCATCGAGAGAAGTGACTCAGCCTGAAAGGCAAGCATCTTTGGTATATTCCTATCACCCACATCCTCCACCATAGATTATACCAGGAGGAAGCCAGCCGGAAGCATCGAATGATGATATAGCTGGTAATTATTCTCTTTATCTATTTTGCTTATAAGTTTGAAGATATTGGAGCATCCCTTATGTTATCTCTGAACGACGTTTTCAGATTATGTGCGTTACCTATTGATGTATTATCTACTGTGGTATCTATTCTTGATTTTTAAGGAAGTGATATCTGTCCGAATATTGTGTACTACAGTTTGAAGGTAATGTGAGTTAGATGGATTGTATCGTGCTTGTTTTGCCAGATTTTGAATTAATTATCGATTTAGATATGTTAACCAAGTACAGGGATGTCATAGATTGATTCAAAATTACTTGAATTGATAGAAGGATGGGAATTCTATGGTAAGAGTTTGACATTTCGAATTCCTTCGATATCTTTTCTATTTATGATTTGATGATTGTAGAAAAGAGCAGAGAAAATTCTTTATTATGCAATCGGTATATTGGAAGTTAGCTCAGAATTGGTTGATTTGCCAATTATTATCGAATTACTGATATTTTTGAAATGAAATTCTGAGATTATTTCCAGCCTGTGAGATGGACTTCGATACGTAACTGATGTCAGGTATCTTATTGATTTTCCAGTACCTTATAGAATGGCACCAACAGAACTGCACAAATTAAAGGAAACACAGATCAGTGAGATTTTATGCTACTTATCAGAAATTGAATAAGGCCACAATACTAAATTGTTATCTTTTTGCCTTGATTAGATGATTGATTTGCACAGTTATAGAATTTATCAATTCTAGCAGATGAGATATGAATGCAGATGTGATAGAATTCTTGGTTCTAAAGTCTATATTGTCAATGAATTAGACAGAGCAATGTCAATTGAATGATTTATGAACAAATTCGTAGTTCAGAATCGAAAGAAGATCAAATTTCGTTGAATTTTATTCTGAAACTATCAATATTGGCAGGAGATTGCGATATAATTTTTGATAGTTCGTATAGATGGAATAATCTATTGTATTTGAAGTTATACAAGATGATGAAATAGATGGTAGCTATATGAGAAATGTTATTCCTTGTTATAAGAGATCGCCAAAGGAGTTTGACTCTGAAATTGATATTACTCGATGTTATGGCAGAAAGGTTGAGATCTATTATGTCAGAGTACTAGTTTGAGTTAAATTTCTCAGTTATGCTACTGATCGTTATGAGTTTGCGATTTACTTAAAGTAGAATTCAACAAATGCAAGAATATTCTATATTGGATATGATACAGATATGAAAAGATAGCTGTAAAAGAAGTTACTGATATGATGAGAGGACAGGAATTATGAAAATCTATTGTCAAGTTTACGACTTTAGATTTAATTGATTGATTGTGGTATCGATTGTCAAATATTTTGAGTAATTGGTTTTATGAGATTTCATTTGACCATCCTCTTATCGATGGATTGTCTGAATTGACTATCTAAAATTTGAGGAGATGCTCAGAACTCTAGTATCTGATTCGGTATTAGCGGACTAATATTGCCACTTGAATATTATAATTCCTATAACAGCTATCTAATAGATGTAACGATACTGTTTTGAATTGTGAAATGACAAGAAAATCAGAAATCCCTGAATTGAGATAGTATTTCAGAACTATCCGTTATTGGATCAGATATGATTTGAGAAATGATAGAGACAGAGAAGCTTATTCAGACGAGAATGAAGATAGGTTAAGATCGAGAAGCAAGATTTATGAAAATCAGACACCGACCTTTGATTTGTGAACAGGGAGACCGAGTATGTTTGCAGATTCATTTATTTTCTGAAGCGTTATCTGATTTGATAAGCGAAGAATACTATATCCAAGAATTGTTGCATCTTATGACACTTCCGAAGAAGTAGGCAATCTTGCCTATCGAATTACCTTGTCTTTATTGATTTCTGAGATTCGCGATGTATTTTATGCTGCGAACGTATTAGAATGAAGACTTCTTATATACTTCAATCAGATGAGATTGAGTTTGATGAGACATTGATGTATGTCGAACAGCTGATACAGATATTTGATGAGGAAGAAAAGCAACTCAGACATAAGATTATTTCGCTGGTGACAGTTCAGTGGAGTCGTTGTAGAATTGAAGAAGTTATTTGAAAAGTTGAATCCGATATGAATCAGTGTTATTCTGAGTTATTCTACTGATATGAGTTCTTATTCAGTATTTCTCTTATTCCTTATCTTATGTGCGTATAGATTGCATGAGATTTCGACGACGAAATCCGATCTTAGCGGGGGAGAATTGTAAGGCCCAGGATTAATTGATTTAATCCGGAAATTATTTAATTTTAATCCAAGTATATTTAATTTGAGAATTTTGGAGTTTTGAATTAAATTCTAATATTTTTAAATTATTTAGGATTGAAATTGAATTAAAAAGATTTGCCGAGAACCGATTTGCAATTAATGAAGACTTGAGGGGCCAAAGTGCAAATATGGGAAAAGTGCATGGACACATGTCTTTATTATGAATAGGAACGTGTAAATACATGTACATGTTCAGAGTTTTAGAAACCAAAACCGAGAAAGAAAGGAAAGAAAAGCTCAAGATATTTTATCATCTTCAATCCTTGTTGTTTTGATAAGTTCTCACGTATATTCAACATGTTTCATCAGACAATTGAGAGGATTGGAACATATCAACTCGAGCTCTTCTCTTTTCATTGCCATTTCAATTTTCAAATTGCAATATCTTGAGTTCCGGTTATCCGATTTCGATTCCGAAAAGTGTTCTGGACTCCTTGCAGCGAGACCTTCAATTTGATGTAAGTTTTCTTTTAGTTCCTTATGATTTGAGAAGTCGAAAGTGTTGTAGAACGCGGCGATCAGATCAATTATGATTGATACCCGGTGCAGCGGAAGTTTAAAAATTTTATATGGAACGATTCCATAATGGGTATCAACCTTACGATTAAATTGTGTGTGTAAAAATTAAATAACGATTATAAAATTTTTACCTCCAATCTCGAAGCGAGATTATGGACACCAACAGATTTCTCTGCTCTTGTTGTATATCCCTGGAACTGATGGACGAACTATTCTTCAATCAGGTCCACGAACGGATATTTAATCCCTCTGATAGATTGCACTAGAAAATCTATCAGAAGTTTCTACGAAGAGATTAACGAATTTGATCCGTTAAACCAGAATGTAAATCAAAATTCACAGACTGGATTTTCCGAGCAGAGGGGAGAAGGGGGGCGGCCACTACTGATAGAAAAATAGGGTTTTTTCGAAAATTGTGACCTGTTGTGTGTAATTTCTGTACTGCAATAACTTATTTATAATGTAGGCTACTAACAGCTTAGGGCCCATTAGTCATAAGTTCAAGCCCGACAAGCAAAGCCTGCATGTTCAGAAATTAATATAAAATTCATCGTGACTCCGATTGATAAATCGATTTCACCAATGTGCACAGAAACCATTTCTGCACCTTTTAAAGTCAAGATAAATTTTTCTGAATCTGAATTCAGTGATTTCCAAAAATGCCCATCCCTATGTCATTTTAGGAAATCTTACTCCTCTACTCTTAAATAAAAAGTCCAACTTCTTTGTTCATTAAATTTAACTCTTTAAATTTAATTATCTCAACGGGGATTAAAAATCCATTACTCTGTGTGACCCTCAATGGTTCAGGGATACAGCTAGCCGTGGGCTCACAACTCCTTGTGACTCGGAACAACGATTTCCGACTTGCCCATTGAATCATGATAAGAGCGCCTAGCAACATCGCCCCATGATTCCCTAGGTATCACTGATAGTGCCTGCAAAAACCAATAGATTTTGGTTAGCGTACAGTACGGTCCCTTCATCCATATATCCCGATCGAATCAACAACCATTGGTATATCGAGAGTCGTTCGAGATTCGATAACTATGCAATACATCTTGAAGATCAAATAGTGACATCGCATGTGCTACTAAGAAACCATTTCTTAAAACACATCATGTACTCTGGCCAGAGATTCGTCACACTAATATCTCCTCAGATCGCATAGGATATCCACACTCGCAAGTATGTGGTGAATCCTTGACAACAAAGCATCGACTCCTATATGTGTTGTAACTGTACCCAATCCCGACACCTGATGACCCCAATAGAGTCGGTAAACGAGTCAAAGCACAGTACTAGCATATAGAGTCTCAATGATGTTTCAAGTAGTAAGGACTAATGGTGTACAACCAAAACCGCGGACTTTATCCACTCGATAAGTGATAACCACTTGGAAAGTCCGGATAGGGTAGTTCGATCATTCATCGTATGAATATCCATTTGCATGCTTCGAACATCTCTATGTTCCTTACCAATGAAACGTGGTACTCTGCATCGCAAATGCTAGTCTCTAACTCGAGCGATCCTTATCCTTATTATCGGACGGCTCAATCGACTAGGAACAGTTTAGAATACACAGTGACTATAAGATGTGTTTCATGATAGACATCTCCATGTTCTACCACATCTTACATACACTATAGTATATTCAAGATCTTTATCAAAACAACAATAGTATATCACAATATAACAATATGAAGAAAGATAAAGTCATTGCCATTAATAAAATTGTAAATTATATTAAACAAAAAATTGTTTATACAAAGAGTCATCAAAGCCCTTAGCCACAAGTTGGCTCACCGGGCACCTACTCTTTCAATCTCCCACTTGCCCTAAAGCCAACTAGTCATACTACGTAGACCCATTGCTTCGCGATGTTTTTCAAATAATGGTCCAGGCAAGGGCTTAGTAAGTGGATCAGCGATATTGTCTGCAGAGGCCACTCTTTCGACAGTGATGTATCCTCTTTCCACAATCTCCCGGATGATGTGGTATTTTCTCAGTACGTGTTTGGATCTTTGATGAGACCTTGGTTCCTTTGCCTGAGCAACGGCACCCGTGTTGTCACAGTACACCGGGACTGGACCAACAACTTCAGGAATGACGCCCAACTCTTGGACGAAATTCCTCATCCAAACGGCCTCTTTAGCAGCAGCTGATGCTGCAATGTATTCTGCTTCAGTGGTGGAATCCGCTGTGGTGTCCTGCTTGGAACTCTTCCAAGAGACAGCACCGCCATTGAGCATGAACACAAATCCAGAGGTTGACTTCGAGTCATCCACGTCACTTTGGAAGCTAGAGTCGGTATAGCCTTCCAATTTTAGTTCTCTTTCTCCATATACCATGAACATATTCTTAGTCCTTCGTAAGTACTTAAGAATATCCTTCACGGCTTTCCAATGCATTTGACCGGGATTAGCTTGATATCTGCTCGTGACACTCAGAGCAAATTCTACATCCGGTCTGGTAGATATCATCCCATACATGATACTACCTATGGCTGACGCATATGGTACATGTGTCATTTTCTCTATCTCTTCATCCGTCTTGGGACACATAGACTTGGATAGAGAAACTCCATGACACATGGGTAGATGTCCTCTCTTGGACCCATCCATTGAAAACCGTTTCAATATGGTGTCGATGTAGGTTGATTGAGTGAGTCCTATCATTCTCTTAGATCTATCTCTATAGATCTGTATCCCTAGAATATAGGATGCCTCACCCAAATCCTTCATCGAGAATCTACCTGATAACCATATCTTTGTTGACTGCAACATCCCTACGTCATTCCCAATGAGTAGGATGTCATCAACATAAAGTACTAAGAATGTCACAGCATCCTTAACTACTTTCTTGTACACGCATGGTTCCTCCGGGTTCTTAATGAAACCAAAATCCTTTATTGTTTCATCAAATTTCTGGTTCCAACTTCTTGATGCTTGTTTTAGACCATAAATTGATCTCTGAAGCTTGAATACCTTATGCTCGCTTCCCATGGATGTGTACCCCTCAGACTGCTTCATATAGATTTCTTCCTTAATGTCTCCATTAAGGAAAGCAGTCTTCACATCCATTTGCCATATCTCATAGTCATACCAAGCAGCTATGACAATAAGGATTCTTATGGACTTGAACATTGCAACTGGTGAAAAGGTTTCATCATAGTCAACTCCTTGTCTTTGAGTATAACCTTTCGCCACCAATCGCGCCTTGTAGGTCAATACCTTACCATCAGGCCCAAGCTTTCTCTTGTAGATCCATTTACACCCTATTGGAACAATTCCATTGGGAGGATCTACTAAAGACCAAACTTGGTTTGTATGCATCGAATCTATTTCCGACTGCATAGCTTCAAGCCATAAATTTGAATCCGCATCAGAAATTGCTTCCTTGAAGTTTCTTGGATCACATCCAACATCGGGTTCATCTTGATCCCCTTCAAGAAGAAGACCATATCGAATAGGAGGTCTAGAAATCCTCTCGGATCTTCTAGGTACAGGCGTGTCTATTAATGGTTCCTGAGGTGTAGGATCGTTATTTTGTATTTCGGGTTCTTCTCGAATTTCTTCGAGTTCCATCATCTCGCCTTTCTTATCCAATAAGAACTCCTTCTCCAAGAAGGTGGCATTCCTTGAAACAAACACCTTTGTTTCAGCAGGATAATAGAAATAATATCCGATTGAATTCTTCGGATACCCTACAAAATAACATAAGCTGGATCGACTATCCAACTTATCTCCCACTGTCTGCTTCACGTAAGCAGGACATCCCCAAATCCTCAAGTACTAATACTTAGGAGCTTTGCCATTCCATAACTCGTATGGTGTTTTGTCCACTGCTTTAGTGTGGACGTTGTTCAACAACAATACCGCCGTTTCAAGCGCATAGCCCCAAAACGAAGGTGGAAGCTCAGTGAAGCTCATCATGGATCGAACCATGTCCAAAAAAATTCGATTACGACGCTCCGATACACCATTAAGCTGTGGTGTCATAGGAGGAGTCCACTGAGAGAGAATCTCATTCTCTTTTAGATAGTCCAAAAACTCGGTACTTAAGTATTCTCCACCTCGATCCGATCGAAGTGCTTTAATACTTTTACCTAGCTTGTTTTCTACTTCAGCCTTGAATTCTTTGAACTTTTCAAACGCTTCAGACTTATATTTCATTAAATATAAATACCCATATCTAGAATAATCATCAGTAAAGGTAATGAAGTAGGTGTGGCCATATTGGGTACCACCTCTAAATGGACCACAAACATCTGTATGGATCAAATCCAACAGATTTTGACTACGCTCGGGTTTCCCCTTAAAAGGAGATTTAGTCATTTTTCCTTTCAGGCAGGATTCACAAGTAGGTAGAGAGTTAATATCAGACATATCAAACATGCCCTCTCCCACTAGCTTGTTCATCCTCCTTGAGGAAATATGACCTAACCTAGCATGCCAAAGGTTTGCCGGGTTTTGGCTATCGATTTTCCTTTTGTTTGTTGTTGCCGGTTTATCAACATAATTTATTGGGACGTCTTTTAGTTTTAAGTTGTATAGATCGTTTTCAAGTTGTCCATTTCCAATCAAACATTCATTCTTGTAAATATTGCAAATCCCATTCACAAAATTGCAAGAATAACCATCTCTATCAAGCATAGAAACAGAAATAATGTTTTTAATCAAATCCGGAACAAATAAAACATCTCTCAAAAGTAACTTAAAACCGTTCTGCAAAAGTAAATAAACATCTCCCACAGCTTTAGCTTCAACTCTGGAACCATTTCCGAGCCTCAGCTGGGTCTCACCCATTCTAAGCCTGCGACTTCTTGTCATCATCTGCAAATCATTGCAAATGTGAGATCCACATCCGGTATCCAATACCCAAGAAGTAGTATTAAGTGAAACATTTATTTCAATATAGAACATACCCTTCGCAGTTCGCAACTGCTCTAGATATTCCTTGCAGTTACGCTTCCAATGACCGGGCTTCTTGCAGTAATGGCAAACATCCTTGGATTTTTCCATGTTTGAAGCCTTTGTCTTGTACTTCTTCTCGGGTTCGATTTTCTTGGGTGGGGCAGAACGTTTCTTACCCTTTATACTTGGCCCCTTCTTAGCAGAAGAAGAGGATCCCACCAAGAAAGCCGGTTTATCCTTCTTTAATGTGGATTCATATGTCACAAGCATATTGACCATCTCTTCAAGGGAGGCCTCTATCTTGTTCATATTGAAATTCACCACAAATCCGTCAAACGAAGAAGGAAGAGATAGAAGTAGTAAGTCCACGTTGAGTTCATGCTCCAACACCAAATCAAGGGTTACCAACTTCTGTATGAGCCAAATCACTCGTACCCCATGATCACGGACCGAAGTCCCTTCACGCATGCAACACGTCATTAGCTCCTTTACATTAGCGAACCTTTCAGCCCTCGATTGAGCCCCAAAAAGTTCCTTGAGTTGTACGTGAATGTCAGCAGCATTCACGGTGTCCTCAAATCGCCTCTGGAGTTCATCAGACATCGAGTCTTGCATATAGCATTTGGCCTTGATATCATGGTCCCACCATGTATCAAGTTTGGCTAACTCTTCCGGACTTATGTCAGCTGGTGCTTCCTTCGGAGGAGATTTTTCTAACACGTAGAGCATCTTCTCCGAAGTCAAGACAATCTTCAACTTACGGAACCATTCCGTATAGTTTGCGCCAGTCAATTTATTTTGTTCGAGGATCGAGAAAAGTGGATTACGCGAATTCATCTTTATGAAATACTGAAAAGAAACAGACAAATATCAGTGATTGTTTAAGTAATTTACTAAGACATAAAATAGGCGATATTTATTTTATGAATCTCACTCCCACTATTTTAACGATTTCACTACCCTCTAGTGAAAACGGGAAACTGTTTTCCTTAGTGAGAACATGGAGTCCAATTGACAATCTATGGTCCCGAATAATATCAGCCAACCATAATTTCAAAAGGTAGAGCCCAATTGCTTCCAAAGCAACCTCCATGTTTTTACCTCATGTCCAATAAGGGCCCAATAATATGACGCCGTTTATTGTGACATGTCAAGATGACCCATCAATATTAAGTTGTGATGGACGGTCGCCATGTGGATCCCCCAATAATATGAGCCGATCCCATGGGAGTTCCACCCAACTTACAACATGTGTCGATCCAATGTACAGCTTTCCGATGAACGGGCCCCCCCAATAATATGAGCCGGACCGTATCCGCGTGTAGCATCTCATACATTGATCGTTGATGGAAGGTAGGAACATTTAAACAAATTTAAATTTCCTTTATTTATCTTGATATCAATTTTAAATCATATTTAAAATGAGGGATTTTAATTATGAAAATTTGTCTCATCATTTTTTAAAATTTTGTATGCTTGCCGGATTCACACAATTTTGTCTAAAACATGCATACAACAATAATATCACATATTATATAGGATGATCGATTCCATTTCTAATTGACCCGTGGTTGCCAATCACGAGTCTTAGTCCAATCCTAGGTAATATGCAGTATGCAATGCAATCCTATTACATTGAGCTTCCAATTTACATTTCTTCTGTCTTTATTGTCTGCTGGGCCCACCTCCATCTTCAAATCTTGATCTCCCACTAAATCTAATGTATTTACAATAAATAACAATGACAAGTAGGGGATACATTTTTAAGGGGTGGGAACGGGCCATAAACCAAGCCCACTTTTATTACATATGACAATTCATATTGGGCCATAAACCAGACCCATTAATAAATCCAACAACAATAAAAACAAATGTAAATTCCTAACATACACCTACAAAATTGGTCATGGCAATCGATCATCCTTATCCAATAACATTTAATTCAAAATTAATTTATTGGATAACATGCAATGTCAATTTAAATTTAAAAGGATAAAATCATATTTCATACATAAAATCTTATTTTATATACAAAATCATATTTTATCTTTTTATCAAATAAAATCATATTTTATCTATAAAATCCAATTTTATACATAAAATCATATTTTATTCAATATATCCATAAGATCATATCTTATCATCAATTGTACCAAAAATAATGAATTTCAAAATTCAATTTATCGGATAAAATATTTAAATTTTCCAAAAATTCAAATTTATCCAAAAATCAATTTTAAAATTTTCGGACCCGAACAATTCGATCCGACGCCTCGTGGACCAATCAAAAACAATTTTCGATCGGACCAAAAATAGAATTTTAACATATTAAAATTTAATTTAAAAATTAAAAAATTAATTTTTCCGCGGGCTGCCCGGGACATTCACGGGCTGCCCGCGCCCCATAGGGCTCGGGCCGGGCAGCGCCGTGCACTGCCCTGGGCAGCGCCATGCGCCGCCCTGTGCAGCGCTAGGCGCTGCACAGGGCGGCGCATGGCGCTGCCCGGGGCAGCGCCATCGCTGCCCCCCCCCCCCCCCGAGCAGCGATCCAATCGCTGCCCAGGTTTTTGCCCGAAATTTTTTTTTTATTTTTAAAATATTTATTTTGTTTCAAAAACCGAGGCTTAAAAAATTTTTGTACAATCGATTAATTTAATCGCTTGATCTGAGCAACCTGTCTCTGATACCACTGTTGGAGAACGCGGCGATCAGATCAATTATGATTGATACCCGGTGCAGCGAAAGTTTAAAAATTTTATATGGAACGATTCCATAATGGGTATCAACCTTACGATTAAATTGTGTGTGTAAAAATTAAATAACGATTATAAAATTTTTACCTCCAATCTCGAAGCGAGATTATGGACACCAACAGATTTCTCTGCTCTTGTTGTATATCCCTGGAACTGATGGACGAACTGTTCTTCAATCAGGTCCACGAACAGATATTTAATCCCTCTGATAGATTGCACTAGAAAATCTATCAGAAGTTTCTACGAAGAGATTAACGAATTTGATCCGTTAAACCAGAATGTAAATCAAAATTCACAGACTGGATTTTCCGAGCTGAGGGGAGAAGGGGGGCGGCCACTACTGATAGAAAAATAGGGTTTTTTTCGAAAATTGTGACCTGTTGTGTGTAATTTCTGTACTGCAATAACTTATTTATAATGTAGGCCACTAACAGCTTAGGGCCCATTAGTCATAAGTTCAAGCCCGACAAGCAAAGCCCGCATGTTCAAAAATTAATATAAAATTCATCGTGACTCCGATTGATAAACCGATTTCACCAATGTGCACAAAAACCATTTCTGCACCTTTTAAAGTCAAGATAAATTTTTCTGAATTCGAATTCAGTGATTTCCAAAAATGCTCATCCCTATGTCATTTTAGGAAATTTTACTCCTCTACTCTTAAATAAGAAGTCCAACTTCTTTGTTCATTAAATTTAACTCTTTAAATTTAACTATCTCAACGGGGATTAAAAATCCATTACTCTGTGTGACCCTCAATGGTTCAGGGATACAGCTAGCCGTGGGCTCACAACTCCTTGTGACTCGGTACAACGATTTCCGACTTGCCCATCGAATCATGGTAAGAGCGCCTAGCAACATCGCCCCATGATTCCCTAGGTATCACTGATAGTGCCTGCAAGAACCAATAGATTTTGGTTAGCATACAGTACGGTCCCTTCATCCATATATCCCGATCGAATCAAAAACCATTGGTATATCGAGAGTCGTTCGAGATTCGATAACTATGCAATACATCTTGAAGATCAAATAGTGACATCGCATGTGCTACTAAGAAACCATTTCTTAAAACACATCATGTACTCTGGCCAGAGATTCGTCACACTAATATCTCCTCAGATCGCATAGGATATCCACACTCGCAAGTATGTGGTGAATCCTTGACAACAAAGCATCGACTCCTATATGTGTTGTAACTGTACCCAATCCCGACACCTGATGATCCCAATAGAGTCGGTAAACAAGTCAAAGCACAGTACTAGCATATAGAGTCTCAATGATGTTTCAAGTAGTAAGGACTAATGGTGTACAACCAAAACCGCGGACTTTATCCACTCGATAAGTGATAACCACTTGGAAAGTCCGGATAGGGTAGTTCGATCATTCATCGTATGAATATCCATTTGCATGCTTCGAACATCTCTATGTTCCTTACCAATGAAACGTGGTACTCTGCATCGCAAATGCTAGTCTCTAACTCGAGCGATCCTTATCCTTATTATCGGACGGCTCAATCGACTAGGAACAGTTTAGAATACACAGTGACTATAAGATGTGTTTCATGATAGACATCTCCATGTTCTACCACATCTTACATACACTATAGTATATTCAAGGTCTTTATCAAAACAACAATAGTATATCACAATATAACAATATGAAGAAAGATAAAGTCATTGCCATTAATAAAAGTGTAAATTATATTAAACAAAAGATTGTTTATACAAAGAGTCATCAAAGCCCTTAGCCACAAGTTGGCTCACCGGGCACCTACTCTTTCAATCTCCCACTTGCCCTAAAGCCAACTAGTCATACTACGTAGACCCATTGCTTCGCGATGTTTGTCAAATAATGGTCCTGAAAAGGGCTTAGTAAGTGGATCAGCGATATTGTCTGCAGAGGCCACTCTTTCGACAGTGATGTCTCCTCTTTCCACAATCTCCCGGATGATGTGGTATTTCCTCAGTACGTGTTTGGATCTTTGATGAGACCTTGGTTCCTTTGCCTGAGCAACGGCACCCGTGTTGTCACAGTACACCGGGACTGGACCAACAACTTCAGGAATGACGCCCAACTCTTGGACGAAATTCCTCATCCAAACGGCCTCTTTAGCAGCAGCTGATGCTGCAATGTATTCTGCTTCAGTGGTGGAATCCGCTGTGGTGTCCTGCTTGGAACTCTTCCAAGAGACAGCACCGCCATTGAGCATGAACACAAATCCAGAGGTTGACTTCGAGTCATCCACGTCACTTTGGAAGCTAGAGTCGGTATAGCCTTTCAATTTTAGTTCTCTTCCTCCATATACCATGAACATATTCTTAGTCCTTCGTAAGTACTTAAGAATATCCTTCACGGCTTTCCAATGCATTTGACCGGGATTAGCTTGATATCTGCTCGTGACACTCAGAGCAAATGCTACATCCGGTCTGGTAGATATCATCCCATACATGATACTACTTATGGCTGACGCATATGGTACATGTGTCATTTTCTCTATCTCTTCATCCGTCTTGGGACACATAGACTTGGATAGAGAAACTCCATGACACATGGGTAGATGTCCTCTCTTGGACCCATCCATTGAAAACCGTTTCAATATGGTGTCGATGTAGGTTGATTGAGTGAGTCCTATCATTCTCTTAGATCTATCTCTATAGATCTGTATCCCTAGAATATAGGATGCCTCACCCAAATCCTTCATCGAGAATCTACCTGATAACCATATCTTTGTTGACTGCAACATCCCTACGTCATTCCCAATGAGTAGGATGTCATCAACATAAAGTACTAAGAATGTCACAGCATCCTTAACTACTTTCTTGTACACACATGGTTCCTCCGGGTTCTTAATGAAACCAAAATCCTTTATTGTTTCATCAAATTTCTGGTTCCAACTTCTTGATGCTTGTTTTAGACCATAAATTGATATCTGAAGCTTGCATACCTTATGCTCGCTTCCCATGGATGTGTACCCCTCAGGCTGCTTCATATAGATTTCTTCCTTAATGTCTCCATTAAGGAAAACAGTCTTCACATCCATTTGCCATATCTCATAGTCATACCAAGCAGCTATGGCAATAAGGATTCTTATGGACTTGAACATTGCAACTGGTGAAAAGGTTTCATCATAGTCAACTCCTTGTCTTTGAGTATAACTGTAGTGACCCTTACCCGGATCACCTACTAAACAGAACTTATGCATGCAATTAATTTAATAAAACAGATATCAGAATAAAACTGCGGAAACCAATAACATTATACAATCCCAAGTAAAGGAATCTGTAATTATCCACTAATATACAACCAAATCGAATAGCTGTATAAACCCAACAACGGTAATAAAGCCTAGACGAAGCTCCAGCTGACCAACCACTGACTAGCCCCTCCTGGATCCACCCTCCTCGTCCAATCGCAAACCTGCCCCATGGAATAGGGTGTCCAAAAAAATACAGAGTACGAGACGTGAGCATAAAACGCTCAGTGCGAGAGTATGAGTATACATGCATGCAAAGTGAACTCCCTATAGACTCGAGGTCAAGGATCAGATAACAGAGACAGACCGGGCCCTGGTATGTAGCACGCTGTGCCGTCGCTTCAGGAGGTGGCTCCCATACCGAGATAACCGTGGAAACACCGGACCCAAATCGATGGAAGTCCATCCACTAACAGGATAGGGTACAACCCTACTAACAGACATCTCGAAGGAGATACAACAAGATGCAAATGAATGCAGCATAATATCATGGCATATAAATCATGCGGTCACATAATACATGCATACTCAGTCAGGATATCTCGAACAGTACTTTCGTACCTCAAATACCAGGTAGGCACTACCAGCTCTAAGTCCAAGCCTAAAGTCCGCCTACACAGCGAAATGATACCACTATCATTACAGTGCTCTAAAAGCCTTAACTAAGCTATTGCATACTCCTAAATATTTATAGGAAGCAAAAGCTATACCTTCGTCCGTCGTTAGCCCTTTGATGTCGATGCCTCCAGAACTTGGGCACAACTCCGCTACGACTATCGAACGCCTCTCCGACCTCCGGACCAAGCCTAAGAAGACTAGAACAGCTCGAATATGACTAGAAATAGAGAGGAAATCCGGAATTGGCAAGGAGAAATGAAATCTCGGCCTTCTATTTATAGACAACGATCGGAGCCTCCGATCCTCGATCGGAACGTCCGAACCTGGATCGGAACGTCCGATCCTGCCATCGGAGCTTCCGAAGATCCTGATCTGCCACGTGTCAAAATATCACTTGTTGATTCCGGATAGGGGTGATCGGAGCCTCCGGTCCTGATCGGAGCTTCCGATCCAGCCAAACGTCATGGATGACGTAATATCATCGGTGCCTCCGATCCTCATCGGAGCTTCCGATCCCGATCGGAGCTTCCAATCGTCCCTTCGGAGCTTCCGATCCGTCCAATCCCCAATTTATTTAATTAGCATAATCCTTTAATTACTCAATTAGGGTTCGGGCTACTACATTCTCCCCCACTTAAGATATTTCGTCCTCGAAATCAGATCTTAAGTACCGAATGCAAATACAGAAATCAGAAACATTCTTTATTCAAACAAACGTTTACAGAGTTTGCAACTGAATACAACTTTAAAGAATGAAATCAAAACAACTCAGGATGGTCTTTACGCATCCTGTCCTCAAGCTCCCAAGTAGCTTCCTCAGTGCCTCGGCGCTGCCACTGAACTAAAACCAAAGGAATGACTTTGTTCCGTAAAACCTTATCCTTAAAATCAAGGATGCGAAGAGGTTTCTCAACATAAGTCAAATCCTTGTCTACCTGAACCTCAGACCGCTGCAGAATATGAGATTCATCCGCCACATACCGTCGCAACAGAGATACGTGGAACACGTCGTGAATGCTGGATAGATGCGGTGGCAAAGCTAGTCGATAAGCCAAATCGCCAATGCTCTCCAAGATCTCAAACGGACCGATAAATCTGGGAGACAACTTGCCCTTAAGGCCAAATCTGAGAATCTTGCGGAAAGGTGACACTCTCAGAAACACTTTCTCCCCGACCTCGAACTGCAAAGGCCTACGCTTGATATTAGCATAACTGGACTGACGATCCTGTGCAGTCTTAATCCGTTTCTTGATCTGATCAACAATGTCTATCGCCTGCTGGATAAACTCCAGTCCTTCAGCCTGTCTCTCCCCCACTTCTTCCCAGAAGAGTGGAGTACGACAACGTCGCCCATACAACGCTTCAAAAGGTGCCATCCCAATACTAGTGTGATAGCTGTTGTTGTAAGCGAACTCGATCAACGGCAAATGATCCTGCCAGGCTGAACCAAAATCCATGACGCACGCTCTAAGCATATCCTCTAACGTACGGATAGTGCGCTCTGACTGACCATCAGTCTCTGGATGATAGGCTGTACTCAAACTGAGAGTAGTACCCATCGCACGCTGAACACTCCCCCAGAATCTAGAAGTAAACCTGGGGTCCCGATCGCTGACAATGCTCACAGGCACTCCATGAAGTCGAACGATCTCCTGAATGTACATCCGTGCCATGCGATCCACAGAGTACTCTCGGCTATAGGCAATGAAATGTGCTGACTTGGTGAGTCGGTCCACCACAACCCAGATAGCATCACAGTTCCTCGGGGATACCGGCAAATGGGTCACAAAGTCCATAGTGATAAACTCCCATTTCCATTCAGGAATAGGCAGACTGTGAAGCAATCCTCCAGGTCGTCGGTGCTCTGCCTTGACCTGTTGACACACCAAACATCTGGAAACAAACTGATAGACACTGCGTTTCATTCCCTTCCACCAGAAACGAGTACGTAGATCCTTGTACATTTTGTTTCTCCCAGGATGAATACTCAACTTAGTGCGATGTGCCTGAGACAAAATCTCCTCTCGCAACTCTTCATCCTGTGGAATCACAAGCCTACCAGACAAACACAGAAAGCCATCTGACTGATAATGAAATCCAGATGAGCTACCCTCGTTAGCTAGACGAGCTAAACGCTGGGTCTTCGAATCAGACATCTGAGCATCTCGGATCCGCGAGTACAAAGCTGGCTCAGATAATATCGCAAACATCTGGATACTCTGCATACCTTTCTTATGCTTGAAGGTATAACCTGAAGTACAACAGTCACTGATCGCACTAGACATCGAACAAGTCTGAAGTGCGGATAGTCGCACCTTGCGACTCAAAGCATCAGCGGTGAGATTAGCAGCTCCCGGATGGTACTTAATCTCGCAATCATAGTCCTTAAGCAAGTCCATCCAACGTCTCTGCCTCATGTTCAACTCCGCCTGAGTGAACAAATACTTGAGACTCTTATGGTCGGTGAATATCTCAAATTTCTCGCCATACAGATAATGACGCCAGATCTTCAAAGCGAACACAATGGCTGCCAACTCCAAATCATGGACTGGGTAGTTGTCCTCGTGAAGCTTCAGCTGTCTAGAAGCGTATGCGATCACATGCCCATTCTGAGTCAGGACACAACCTAACCCCTGAAGAGAAGCATCCGTGTAAACTACATACCCTCCAGATCCTGACGGTAATGCTAACACCGGCGCAGAAGTCAATCGCCGTCGAAGCTCACGGAAATTCTCCTCACACTCGGAGGACCACTCAAAATCCACACCCTTGCGGGTAAGCTGCGTCAACGGTCGAGCTAACTGAGAGAAGTTCAGAATGAAGCGACGATAATACCCTGCTAGACCCAGAAAACTACGGATCTCAGCAACTGTCGTCGGACGCGACCAATTAAGTACCGCTTCAATCTTGCTTGGATCAACAGAAATCCCCTCCCTGGATATGATATGGCCAAGAAAGACCACTCTATCCATCCAGAACTCACACTTGCTCAGCTTGGCGTACAATTGCTCATCTCGAAGAGTCTGCAGTACCAACCGCAAGTGAGAAACATGCTCTTCCGTATTACGCGAATACACCAAGATGTCGTCAATGAAGACCACGACAAACTTGTCCAAATACTCCCTGAAGACACGGTTCATCAGATCCATGAATATAGTCGGCGCATTGGTCAAACCAAATGGCATCACTAGGAACTCGTAATGCCCATAGCGAGTACGGAATGCAGTCTTGGCTACGTCCTGATCACGGACTCTCAACTGATGATACCCAGATCTCAAGTCAATCTTGGAGTAAATAGAAGTACCCTGCAGCTGATCAAACAAGTCATCAATACGAGGCAACGGATACTTGTTCTTCACAGTGACTCGATTTAGCTGCCGATAGTCAATGCACAGCCGCATCGACCCATCCTTCTTCTTCACGAAGAGAACAGGAGCTCCCCAAGGAGATACACTAGGACGAATGTACCCCTTGTCCAAAAGATCCTGTAGCTGATTCTTCAACTCACGCATCTCTGACGGAGCCAGACGATACGGTGCTCTAGAAATAGGCGAAGTACCCGGCATCAACTCTATGCCAAACTCGACTTCCCTAGCAGGAGAAAAACCCGGAATCTCATCAGGAAACACATCTGAAAATTCATCCACAACAGGAATGCTCTCTATCCCAATACTCTCAGCGGACAAATCAACTGCATAGATAAGGTAGCCTTCCCCGCCAGACTCTAGAGCTCGACAGGCTCTCAAAGCTGATACCAAAGGCATCGGGGGTCGCGCTCCCTCACCATAGAAAAACCAACTCTCACTCCCTTCCGGATGAAAGCGTACTAATCTCTGATAGCAGTCCACTGAAGCTCGATAGGTAGTCAGTACATCTATTCCCAGAATGCAATCAAAGTCGTCCATCGCCAGGACCATGAGATTCGCTAACAGAATGTTCCCTTCGAACTCTAAAGGGCAACCCATCACTAGACGCTTAGCCAAAGCAGATTGGCCCGTCGGAGTAGAAACAGACATCACTACGTCTAGTGCAATGCATGGTAACTTATGCCTCTTAACAAAACGTGCAGAAATGAAGGAATGAGATGCACCAGTGTCAATAAGTACAAGAGCAGGTATACCATAAAGCATAAATGTACCTGCGATGACTTTCTCATTCTCCTCCACAGCCTGATCATGTCTCAGGGCAAACACCTGGCCAGAAGCTCGTGGCCTCAAATGAGAACTCCCAGCAGACTGTCCCTGCGACCTCTGCTGAACGGTGGCCTGAGAACCCGATCCTGAACCAGAACCAGCAGAACCGCCTCCCCCAGACAGTGGACAATCCCTCCGGATATGACCAGTCTCTCCACAACGGAAACAAGCTCCAGAAGCTCTGCGGCACTTGTCGGATGGATGGTTCTTCCCACAGTGATCACACTTGTCCTTCTTACCGAAACGGACAACACCTCCCGAACCAGAGGAAGAAGTAGACCCGGACTTCTTGAATGACTGGGCACGGGGGGCCAAAGAACTAGCAGGTCTCGACTGAGAGAAAGACCTGTTCCGCCGAATGCTGTCCTCCGCCTGGTGACAACGGCTCACCAAACCCTCGTAGGACATGTCATCACCAACCGCCACACGGTCATGGATCTCAGGGTTAAGGCCCTGAAGGAACAGATTATACTTCATCCCTGAGCTATCAGCAATCTCGGGGCAATAGGATAGCAGATCAAAGAACCTCTGCTGATACTCATCAATAGACATGGTTCCCTGTCGCAGACTCAGTAGCTCGCCTGCCTTCGACTGTCGGAGTGCAGGAGGAAAATACCGCTTTTGGAAAGCTGTGCGAAACTCGGCCCAGGTGGCCACTCCTCTCGCCGTAACAAAAGGTGCAGAAGTAAACCTCCACCACCTGCGCGCACGCCCATCCAGAAGATAGCCAAGGGTCTCCACCTTCTGCTCATCGGTGCATTGGAAAGTCTGAAAAGTCGTCTCCATGCGGTCTAACCAGTTCTCCGCATCCTCCGGAGACTCACCTCCAACTAAGGGCTTAGGACCCATAGCTAAGAATCGACGCACAGTGAAACGCTCGTCGTCATGGTGACGATGACGCCGTTCTCGACGAGGCTCCCGGTCGGCATCACCCCAACGCCCACCAACACTGCCATGAGAACTCTGATCGTCACGATTTGACATCTACAAAAATACCTCAAGATGAGACTAAATCCCAAGAAATCTTTTGCATGCTCTGATACCATAAATGTAGTGACCCTTACCCGGATCACCTACTAAACAGAACTTATGCATGCAATTAATTTAATAAAATAGATATCAGAATAAAACTGCGGAAACCAATAACATTATACAATCCCAAGTAAAGGAATCTTTAATTATCCACTAATATACAACCAAATCGAATAGCTGTATAAACCCAACAACGGTAATAAAGCCTAGACGAAGCTCCAGCTGACCAACCACTGACTAGCCCCTCCTGGATCCACCCTCCTCGTCCAATCGCAAACCTGCCCCATGGAATAGGGTGTCCAGAAAAATACAGAGTACGAGACGTGAGCATAAAACGCTCAGTGCGAGAGTATGAGTATACATGCATGCAAAGTGAACTCCCTATAGACTCGAGGTCAAGGATCAGATAACAGAGACAGACCGGGCCCTGGTATGTAGCACGCTGTGCCGTCGCTTCAGGAGGTGGCTCCCATACCGAGATAACCGTGGAAACACCGGACCCAAATCGATGGAAGTCCATCCACTAACAGGATAGGGTACAACCCTACTAACAGACATCTCGAAGGAGATACAACAAGATGCAAATGAATGCAGCATAATATCATGGCATATAAATCATGCGGTCACATAATACATGCATACTCAGTCAGGATATCTCGAACAGTACTTTCATACCTCAAATACCAGGTAGGCACTACCAGCTCTAAGTCCAAGCCTAAAGTCCGCCTACACAGCGAAATGATACCACTATCATTACAGTGCTCTAAAAGCCTTAACTAAGCTATTGCATACTCCTAAATATTTATAGGAAGCAAAAGCTATACCTTCGTCCGTCGTTAGCCCTTTGATGTCGATGCCTCCAGAACTTGGGCACAACTCCGCTACGACTATCGAACGCCTCTCCGACCTCCGGACCAAGCCTAAGAAGACTAGAACAGCTCGAATATGACTAGAAATAGAGAGGAAATCCGGAATTGGCAAGGAGAAATGAAATCTCGGCCTTCTATTTATAGACAACGATCGGAGCCTCCGATCCTCGATCGGAACGCCCGAACCTGGATCGGAATGTCCGATCCTGCCATCGGAGCTTCCGAAGATCCTGATCTGCCACGTGTCAAAATATCACTTGTTGATTCCGGATAGGGGTGATCGGAGCCTCCGGTCCTGATCGGAGCTTCCGATCCAGCCAAACGTCATGGATGACGTAATATCATCGGTGCCTCCGATCCTCATCGGAGCTTCCGATCCCGATCGGAGCTTCCGATCGTCCCTTCGGAGCTTCCGATCCGTCCAATCCCCAATTTATTTAATTAGCATAATCCTTTAATTACTCAATTAGGGTTCGGGCTACTACAATAACCTTTCGCCACCAATCGCGCCTTGTAGGTCAATACCTTACCATCAGGCCCAAGCTTTCTCTTGTAGATCCATTTACACCCTATTGGAACAATTCCATCGGGAGGATCTACTAAAGACCAAACTTGGTTTGTATGCATCGAATCTATTTCCGACTGCATAGCTTCAAGCCATAAATTTGAATCCGCATCAGAAATTGCTTCCTTGAAGTTTCTTGGATCACATCCAACATCGGGTTCATCTTGATCCCCTTCAAGAAGAAGACCATATCGAATAGGAGGTCTAGAAATCCTCTCGGATCTTCTAGGTACAAGCGTGTCTATTAATGGTTCCTGAGGTGTAGGATCGTTATTTTGTATTTCGGGTTCTTCTCGAATTTCTTCGAGTTCTATTATCTCGCATTTCTTATCCAATAAGAACTCCTTCTCCAAGAAGTTGGCATTCCTTGAAACAAACACCTTTGTTTCAGCAGGATAATAGAAATAATATCCGATTGAATTCTTCGGATACCCTACAAAATAACATAAGCTGGATCGACTATCCAACTTATCTCCCACTGTCCGCTTCACGTAAGCAGGACATTCCCAAATCCTCAAGTACGAATACTTAGGAGCTTTGCCATTCCATAACTCGTATGGTGTTTTGTCCACTGCTTTAGTGTGGACGTTGTTCAACAACAATACCGCCGTTTCAAGCGCATAGCCCCAAAACGAAGGTGGAAGCTCAGTGAAGCTCATCATGGATCGAACCATGTCCAAAAAAATTCGATTACGACGCTCCGATACACCATTAAGCTGTGGTGTCATAGGAGGAGTCCACTGAGAGAGAATCCCATTCTCTTTTAGATAGTCCAAAAACTCGGTACTTAAGTATTCTCCACCTCGATCCGATCGAAGTGCTTTAATACTTTTACCTAGCTTGTTTTCTACTTCAGCCTTGAATTCTTTGAACTTTTCAAACGCTTCAGACTTATATTTCATTAAATATAAATACCCATATCTAGAATAATCATCAGTAAAGGTAATGAAGTAGGTGTGGCCATATTGGGTACCACCTCTAAATGGACCACAAACATCTGTATGGATCAAATCCAACAGATTTTGACTACGCTCAGGTTTCCCCTTAAAAGGAGATTTAGTCATTTTTCCTTTCAGGCAGGATTCATAAGTAGGTAGAGAGTTAATATCAGACATATCAAACATGCCCTCTCCCACTAGCTTGTTCATCCTCCTTGAGGAAATATGACCTAACCTAGCATGCCAAAGGTTTGCCGGGTTTTGGCTATCGATTTTCCTTTTGTTTGTTGTTGCCGGTTTATCAACATAATTTATTGGAACGTCTTTTAGTTTTAAGTTGTATAGATCGTTTTCAAGTTGTCCATTTCCAATCAAACATTCATTCTTGTAAATATTGCAAATTCCATTCACAAAATTGCAAGAATAACCATCTCTATCAAGCATAGAAACAGAAATAATGTTTTTAATCAAATCCGGAACAAATAAAACATCTCTCAAAAGTAACTTAAAACCGTTCTGCAAAAGTAAATAAACATCTCCCACAGCTTTAGCTTCAACTCTGGAATCATTTCCGAGCCTCAGCTGGGTCTCACCCATTCTAAGCCTGCGACTTCTTGTCATCACCTGCAAATCATTGCAAATGTGAGATCCACATCCGGTATCCAATACCCAAGAAGTAGTATTAAGTGAAACATTTATTTCAATATAGAACATACCCTTCGCAGTTCGCAACTGCTCTAGATATTCCTTGCAGTTACGCTTCCAATGACCGGGCTTCTTGCAGTAATAGCAAACATCCTTGGATTTTTCCATGTTTGAAGCCTTTGTCTTGTACTTCTTCTCGGGTTCGATTTTCTTGGGTGGGGCAGAACGTTTCTTACCCTTTATACTTGGCCCCTTCTTAGCAGAAGAAGAGGATCCCACCAAGAAAGCCGGTTTATCCTTCTTTAATGTGGATTCATATGTCACAAGCATATTGACCATCTCTTCAAGGGAGGCCTCTATCTTGTTCATATTGAAATTCACCACAAATCCGTCAAACGAAGAAGGAAGAGCTAGAAGTAGTAATTCCACGTTGAGTTCATGCTCCAACACCAAATCAAGGGTTACCAACTTCTGTATGAGCCAAATCACTCGTACCCCATGATCACGGACCGAAGTCCCTTCACGCATGCGACACGTCATTAGCTCCTTTACAGTAGCGAACCTTTCAGCCCTCGATTGAGCCCCAAAAAGTTCCTTGAGTTGTACGTGAATGTCAGCAGCATTCACGGTGTCCTCAAATCGCCTCTGGAGTTCATCAGACATCGAGGCTTGCATATAGCATTTGGCCTTGATATCATGGTCCCACCATGTATCAAGTTTGGCTAACTCTTCCAGACTTATGTCAGCTGGTGCTTCCTTCGGAGGAGATTTTTCTAACACGTAGAGCATCTTCTCCGAAGTCAAGACAATCTTCAACTTACGGAACCATTCCGTATAGTTTGCGCCAGTCAATTTATTTTGTTCGAGGATCGAGAAAAGTGGATTACGCGAATTCATCTTTATGAAATACTGAAAAGAAACAGACAAATATCAGTGATTGTTTAAGTAATTTACTAAGACATAAAATAGGCGATATTTATTTTATGAATCTCACTCCCACTATTTTAACGATTTCACTACCCTTTAGTGAAAACGGGAAACTGTTTTCCTTAGTGAGAACATGGAGTCCAATTGACAATCTATGGTCCCGAATAATATCAGCCAACCATAATTTCAAAAGGTAGAGCCCAATTGCTTCCAAAGCAACCTCCATGTTTTTACCTCATGTCCAATAAGGGCCCAATAATATGACGCCGTTTATTGTGACATGTCAAGATGACCCATCAATATTAAGTTGTGATGGACGGTCGCCATGTGGATCCCCCAATAATATGAGCCGATCCCATGGGAGTTCCACCCAACTTACAACATGTGTCGATCCAATGTACAGCTTTCCGACGAACGGGCCCCCCCAATAATATGAGCCGGACCGTATCCGCGGGTAGCATCTCATACATTGATCGTTGATGGAAGGTAGGAACATTTAAACAAATTTAAATTTCCTTTATTTATCTTGATATCAATTTTAAATCATATTTAAAATGAGGGATTTTAATTATGAAAATTTGTCTCATCATTTTTTAAAATTTTGTATGCTTGCCGGATTCACACAATTTTGTCTAAAACATGCATACAACAATAATATCACATATTATATAGGATGATCGATTCCATTTCTAATTGACCCGTGGTTGCCAATCACGAGTCTTAGTCCAATCCTAGGTAATATGCAGTATGCAATGCAATCCTATTACATTGAGCTTCCAATTTACATTTCTTCTGTCTTTATTGTCTGCTGGGCCCACCTCCATCTTCAAATCTAGATCTCCCACTGTGATGACCCGAGTTCTAATCTCTCATTAATCTCATTAATCATTATTAAACCATGTTAGACAATAATCAAAGTCTAAACAAGAGAATAAAAAAAAAAATTTTTTTTTTTTTTAAATAAGTTGAACTGCGCACGCGCGGGCATCACCCCTCGCGCGCGCGCCGGCCAATGAGACCGAGGTCCCCTGGCTTGGCTCGCGCGCGCGCGAGCAGGAGCTCGCCCGTGCGCCAGCCAAACTAACAGAAAAAAAATAATGGCTCAGCTGCTGTCAAAACCGAGATCATACCTATGATTGATTCAAGATCATGTCCTACCAAAATCTAGACATGATGAAATCAAGCATAACAACTACCATGCATTCTAACATGCTATTAATGCTAGTAATAAACCATTCCAAGGCTTTACAACATAATCATCATTCTTATAACATGCAATAACATTGTCATATATCCAGATCAAGACACCTTATGTTGATTCAAGGATTTACAACATATTTCCAATCCTATAAACATCAACAAAACCACAACTCAATCATCTACAAGTCTTGGTACAAGTATCCTTAAACATGATCATGATTAAGACTCATTAAACTTCATGACAGCACACATAACTCCTAACTCGGATCCTCACGCTATATCGATTTCATCCCTTGTTCTTTAAGTCCGCCTTTGCCCGGTTCCACTTCCTCCTATTGCAATGACACATACAACAAAACAATAGCCGGATAACTCCGGTGAGAAATAGATTTCCCAGTAAAAGCAACTAAACATGCATAATCAATATCACAATCATGATATAGAAATAAATACAATGCATGCTTTCAAAACAAGGTTCTTTTCATCATTCATCAACTGGGATCCCGAGAAGAAGATATCATAGCTAATCCACCGACACACCCTATCGAGGTGGGGCTACTATCTTGCTCCTCTAGACTTTGAAGCCATTATATATGCAACTCAGACGCTAGGCTCAAACAACCACCCAGGCCATACATATACAATCCCTCAAATCGTCTATTCGAACGTGTCCGTTCATTTCAAACTCAAGGAAATAAGTCATCAAGATGAATGCAACATGTAACATAATCAGGGCATTCATTATATCAGGAACTTATTCAAGTAATCAAAAGAAAGCACATAAGAGCACTTAAACAAACAAGTATGTGAATTGAGGGAACTCGATACAAACCATCTCGAGTTGTAATCCCAATCAAATTGTAGTCCACTTTTACCTTTCAAATGTAATGTCTAGGAGGTCTTCAAACTTGTCAAAAGCTGTACAATATCAAGCACCAAGCACAACTCAAAATCTGCTCAAGATCAACCCCAAACTTCAACAAGAATGCCAAAGGAAACTCTACCAACCTTGTGCTATCGTCTATCAGTTTCGAAGTCAAGAGTAATCAATTGAAATGTCCTGTTCAAGCACTGAAACAACAACATAACAAGCAAAGAATTATCAGCTAAGAGCTCATCCACTTCTAAGCTGAAGAATGATATCAAATCACTCCAATTCAAAAGTTCGACGGCATTTCGGTATAACTCGGCGATTCCCGCAAATCTCTATATCATTTCTAACATTCATATCAATTGTTCAACCTCTAAACTAAAATATCAGCAGGTGTATAGAGTGAATCAAAGCTGGTAAATCATAAGAACAAGAGATACAACTCAATCTTCAATCAAACTTCAAGATTAACAAAGCTAGAAGCTCAACAATACCAAATCAAATCCAACATCTGATATCTGCCATTTTCGAAATCTCAAACCTTGATGAACAAAGAAGATACTTACATCAAATCGAAGGTCTTGGCGAGAGGATTCCAGAACATCTTTCGGAATCGAATTCGGATAATCGTAACTCAAGATATGAAGATTTGAAGATGAGTGAAAGCTTGGAAATTCTCCGGAAACTTGCTCTCGGTTTCTTGGCTTGGAAATCTGATGAAATGTGTTGATTGACACGTTCACATGCTGATACATCACTCCAATTCTGATAAGTTTAGTCATTATTGCACTTTAGTCCCTCAAGAGTCCAATAATTGCAATTCAGTCCTCAATTACTCAATTCATTCAATTTCAATCCTAATCAATTTAAGAATATTAGAATTTAAATCAAAACTCCAAATATTCCCAAATTAATTATTCTTGGATTAAAATTAAATATTTCCGGGCGTTACAGTTCTCCCCCACTAAGACTCGATTTCGTCCTCGAAATCTTAGTAATAACAACCAATCAAATCAAATATCAGATACAGAAAACTAAAGGAGACTCACATCAATGAAATAACTCTGGAAATCGTTGTCTCATATCTGATTCAGTCTCCCAAGTCGCTTCTGCAATACCATGACGACTCCACTGAACCTTCACAAGCGGAATAGTCTTCGTACGAAGTTGCTTCTCTTTACGATCAAGAATCTGAATCGGCTTTTCAAAATAACTCAAAGTCTCGTCAAGTTCAGCTTCATCAGATTGAAGTACATGAGATTCATCAGAAAGATACTTTCGAAGCATTGATACATGAAAGACATCATGTATTCCAGATAACGCCGGAGGAAGAGCTAATCGATAGGCGAGATTGCCTATTTTCTCCAAAATCTCATAAGGACCAATATATCGTGGAGACAACTTCCCTCGCTTGCCAAATCTGACAGTGCCTCTGAACGGAGAAATCTTCAAAAATACACGATCCCCCTGTTCAAAAGACAAAGGTCGACGTCGAATGTTAGCATATTTCGCTTGTCTATCTTGAGCTGTCTTCATTCTTGTCTGAATAAGCTTCACTTGATCAGTCAGATCACGTATCATATCAGGGCCAGTGTCAGGTACTTCTGAAATATCATCCCAGTACAAAGGAGATCGACATTTTCTTCCGTATAAAGCTTCAAAAGGAGCCATTCCAATACTCGATTGATAGCTGTTGTTGTACGAGAATTCACAAAGAGGTAATGAATCTTGCCAACTCGTGCCAAAATCAAGCACTACAGCTCTCAACATGTCCTCCAATGTCTGAATGGTACGCTCAGACTGCCCGTCTGTTTGTGGATGATAAGCTGTGCTCAAACGAAGCTGAGTACCCAAAGCACTCTGTAAGCTATGCCAGAAGTGAGATGTAAATCGAGGATCACGATCTGATACAATAGACTTCGGCACACCATGTAATCTGACAACTTCACGGACATAAATCTCTGCCATCTGATCATGTCTGTACGTCATACGATAAGGTATAAAACACGCAGACTTCGTCAATCTATCGATAATCACCCAGATAGCATCATAACCTGTAGAAGATCGAGGTAATCTCGTCACGAAATCCATGGAAATATGATCCCATTTCCATTCAGGCACGGATAAACTCTGTAACAAGCCAGGCGGTTTCTTCCTTTCAGCCTTTACCTGTTGGCAGTTCAGACACCGAGATACAAAATCAGTGATATCAGACTTCATTGGTTTCCACCAGTATCGAGTCTTCAGATCATTATACATCTTCCTACCTCCAGGATGAATACTATATCGACTACAATGTGCCTCTGTCAGTAGTTGTTGTCGCACATCAGAAACATCAGGCACTACAAGGCGATTGTGAACATAAAGAAGATCATCTCGAACCCGGTATTCAGATACATGCCCTGATCTGACTTTCTCAATCGAATTCTGTATATTCTGATCAAGTTTCTGAGCATCTCGAATTCTTACCAATAAAGCTGGTTCAACTTGCATTTGATAGAGTCGAAGAGGTTGATAATTCGTATCAAATACTAACCCAGACAGACAACAGTCTTCAATCAAATTTGATACACCCATCGTCGATAAGGACAAAGAACATACCTTTCGACTGAGTGCATCTGCTGCCGCATTCGATTTCCCTGGATAGTACTTAATCTCACAATCAAAGTCTTTAAGCAAATCAAGCCACCTCCGCTGTCTCATATTCAATTCTGACTGTAAAAATAGATACTTCAGACTCTTGTGATCAGAATAAATCTCAAACTGCTCCCCGTACAGATAATGTCGCCAAATCTTCAAAGCAAATACAATGGCGGCCAATTCAAGATCATGAATCGGATATCTGGTTTCATGAGGCTTCAACTGTCTTGAGGCATAAGCAATCACATGTCCTCGCTGCATCAAAACACACCCTAATCCTTGATGAGATGCATCACAGTAAACAGTGAAACCACCAGTACCTGAAGGAGTTGTCAAGACTGGTGCACTGGTCAGTCGTGTCTTCAACTCAAGAAAACTAGATTCACAAGCTTCAGACCAGATAAAAGGAGCATTTTTCTGAGTTAACTGAGTAATTGGCTTCGCAATACTGGAAAAATCCTTGATAAATCGACGATAATACCCAGCCAATCCCATAAAACTCCGGATCTCAGGAACAGATGTCGGTCTAGCCCAATTGATCACTGCTTCAACTTTACTTGGATCCACAGAAATACCATTTCCAGATATAATATGTCCAAGAAAGACAACCTGTTTCAGCCAAAACTCACATTTCGAAAGTTTAGCATAAAATTTCTCGGCTCGTAAGGTTTTCAAAACTGTTCTCAGATGTTCAGCATGATCAATCAGATTCTTGGAATAGATCAGAATATCATCAATAAATATAATCACAAAATCATCGAGATACTTCTGAAACACACGGTTCATCAAAGCCATGAATACAGCTGGAGCATTCGTCAAACCAAACGGCATAACTATAAACTCATAATGGCCATACCTGGTTCTGAACGCAGTCTTAGGAATATCAGAATCCCTAACTCTCAGCTGATGGTATCCAGATCTCAGATCGATCTTGGAATACACCGAAGAACCCTGTAACTGATCAAACAAATCATCAATACGAGGCAAAGGGTATTTGTTCTTTACCGTAGCCTTGTTCAGTTGCCGGTAATCAATACACAATCTCATTGAACCATCTTTCTTTCTAACAAACAGTACTGGAGCTCCCCAAGGAGAAACACTGGGTCGAATGTATCCCTTGGCCAGTAAATCTTCTAACTGTTCCTTCAATTCTTTCAGTTCAACTGGTGCCATTCGATAAGGTGCTTTCGAAATCGGTGCAGTTCCAGGCATCAGTTCAATGTTGAAGTCAATCTCACGATACGGAGGTAATCCTGGAATCTCATCCGAAAAGACGTCCGCAAATTCACTAACCACTGGCAAATCAGCCAGGTTCAGGCTAGGTTTCAACAAATCCAGTGCATAAACAAGAAATCCCTCCGCTCCTTTCTGCAAAAGTCGGGTCATATATAATACAGAAATAAGAGGAATCTTAGCACGTGAACCCTTACCATAGAACTTCCATTCTCCAGCCATCTCAGGTCTGAATCTCACTACCTTCTGAAAGCAATCGACGGTAGCTCTGTACTTATTCAGCATATCAATCCCAATAATACAATCAAAATCAGACATACCAAGTACAAAACAATCGATCTCAATCTCATTACCCTCATACTTTCAAATAAAGTAAATACAACATCTTGTAATAAAATACTTGAAAGTAAATCATGCTAGCATTTAAAACATGTAATTCAATCACGTAATTAAATCATATCATGATAAAAAAAAACATAAATAAGTAAGGCAGAAGACTCGATCTACCCCACTCACTATCTATCTAAGTCCAGAATGTTCTGGCTCTGATACCACCTGTTGTGATGACCCGAGTTCTAATCTCTCATTAATCTCATTAATCATTATTAAACCATGTTAGACAATAATCAAAGTCTAAACAAGAGAATAAAAAAAAAAATTTTTTTTTTTTTTTAAATAAGTTGCACTGCGCACGCGCGGGCATCACCCCTCGCGCGCGCGCCGGCCAATGAGACCGAGGTCCCCTGGCTTGGCTTGCGCGCGCGCGAGCAGGAGCTTGCCCGTGCGCCAGCCAAACCAACAGAAAAAAAATAATGGCTCAGCTGCTGTCAAAACCGAGATCATACCTATGATTGATTCAAGATCATGTCCTACCAAAATCTAGACATGATGAAATCAAGCATAACAACTACCATGCATTCTAACATGCTATTAATGCTAGTAATAAACCATTCCAAGGCTTTACAACATAATCATCATTCTTATAACATGCAATAACATTGTCATATATCCAGATCAAGACACCTTATGTTGATTCAAGGATTTACAACATATTTCCAATCCTATAAACATCAACAAAACCACAACTCAATCATCTACAAGTCTTGGTACAAGTATCCTTAAACATGATCATGATTAAGACTCATTAAACTTCATGACAGCACACATAACTCCTAACTCGGATCCTCACGCTATATCGATTTCATCCCTTGTTCTTTAAGTCCGCCTTTGCCCGGTTCCACTTCCTCCTATTGCAATGACACATACAACAAAACAATAGCCGGATAACTCCGGTGAGAAATAGATTTCCCAGTAAAAGCAACTAAACATGCATAATCAATATCACAATCATGATATAGAAATAAATACAATGCATGCTTTCAAAACAAGGTTCTTTTCATCATTCATCAACTGGGATCCCGAGAAGAAGATATCATAGCTAATCCACCGACACACCCTATCGAGGTGGGGCTACTATCTTGCTCCTCTAGACTTTGAAGCCATTATATATGCAGCTCAGACGCTAGGCTCAAACAACCACCCAGGCCATACATATACAATCCCTCAAATCGTCTATTCGAACGTGTCCGTTCATTTCAAACTCAAGGGAATAAGTCATCAAGATGAATGCAACATGTAACATAATCAGGGCATTCATTTTATCAGGAACTTATTCAAGTAATCAAAAGAAAGCACATAAGAGCACTTAAACAAACAAGTATGTGAAAATTGAGGGAACTCGATACAAACCATCTCGAGTTGTAATCCCAATCAAATTGTAGTCCACTTTTACCTTTCAAATGTAATGTCTAGGAGGTCTTCAAACTTGTCAAAAGCTGTACAATATCAAGCACCAAGCACAACTCAAAATCTGCTCAAGATCAACCCCAAACTTCAACAAGAATGCCAAAGGAAACTCTACCAACCTTGTGCTATCCATCTATCAGTTTCGAAGTCAAGAGTAATCAATTGAAATGTCCTGTTCAAGCACTGAAACAACAACATAACAAGCAAAGAATTATCAGCTAAGAGCTCATCCACTTCTAAGCTGAAGAATGATATCAAATCACTCCAATTCAAAAGTTCGACGGCATTTCGGTATAACTCGGCGATTCCCGCAAATCTCTATATCATTTCTAACATTCATATCAATTGTTCAACCTCTAAACTAAAATATCAGCAGGTGTATAGAGTGAATCAAAGCTGGTAATCATAAGAACAAGAGATACAACTCAATATTCAATCAAACTTCAAGATTAACAAAGCTAGAAGCTCAACAATACCAAATCAAATCCAACATCTGATATCTGCCATTTTCGAAATCTCAAACCTTGATGAACAAATAAGATACTTACATCAAATCGAAGGTCTTGGCGAGAAGATTCCAGAACATCTTTTGGAATCGAATTCGGATAATCGTAACTCAAGATATGAAGATTTGAAGATGAGTGAAAGCTTGGAAATTCTCCGGAAACTTGCTCTCGGTTTCTTGGCTTGGAAATCTGATGAAATGTGTTGATTGACACGTTCACATGCTGATACATCACTCCAATTCTGATAAGTTTAGTCATTATTGCACTTTAGTCCCTCAAGAGTCCAATAATTGCAATTCAGTCCTCAATTACTCAATTCATTCAATTTCAATCCTAATCAATTTAAGAATATTAGAATTTAAATCAAAACTCCAAATATTCCCAAATTAATTATTCTCGGATTAAAATTAAATATTTCCGGGCGTTACACCCACTAAATCTAATGTATTTACAATAAATAACAATGACAAGTAGGGGATACATTTTTAAGGGGTGGGAACGGGCCATAAACCAAACCCATTTTTATTACATATGACAATTCATATTGGGCCATAAACCAGGCCCATTAATAAATCCAACAACAATAAAAACAAATGTACATTCCTAACATATACCTACAAAATTGGTCATGGCAATCGATCATCCTTATCCAATAACATTTAATTCAAAATTAATTTATTGGATAACATGCAATGGCAATTTAAATTTAAAAGGATAAAATCATATTTCATACATAAAATCTTATTTTATATACAAAATCATATTTTATCTTTTTATCAAATAAAATCATATTTTATCTATAAAATCCAATTTTATACATAAAATCATATTTTATTCAATATATCCATAAGATCATATCTTATCATCAATTGTACCAAAAATAATTAATTTCAAAATTCAATTTATCGGATAAAATATTTAAATTTTCCAAAAATTCAAATTTATCCAAAATCAATTTTAAAATTTTTGGACTCGAACAATTCGATCCGACGCCTCGTGGACCAATCAAAAACAATTTTCGATCGGACCAAAAATAGAATTTTAACATATTAAAATTTAATTTAAAAATTAAAAAATTAATTTTTCCGCGGGCCGCCCGGGACATTCCCGGGCTGCCCGCGCCCCATAGGGCTCGGGCCGGGCAGCGCCTAGCGCTGCGCAGGGCAGCGACCATCGCTGCCCCCCACCCGGGCAGCGATCCAATCGCTGCCCGGGTTTTTGCCCGAAATTTTTTTTTTTTATTTTTAAAATATTTATTTTGTTTCAAAAACCGAGGCTTAAAAAATTTTTGTACAATCGATTAATTTAATCGCTTGATCTGAGCAACCTGTCTCTGATACCACTGTTGGAGAACGCGGCGATCAGATCAATTATGATTGATACCCGATGCAGCGGAAGTTTAAAAATTTTATATGGAACGATTTCATAATGGGTATCAACCTTACGATTAAATTGTGTGTGTAAAAATTAAATAACGATTATAAAATTTTTACCTCCAATCTCGAAGCGAGATTATGGACACCAACAGATTTCTCTGCTCTTGTTGTATATCCCTGGAACTGATGGACGAACTGTTTTTCAATCAGGTCCACGAACGGATATTTAATCCCTCTGATAGATTGCACTAGAAAATCTATCAGAAGTTTCTACGAAGAGATTAACGAATTTGATCCGTTAAACCAGAATGTAAATCAAAATTCACAGACTGGATTTTCCGAGCAGAGGGGAGAAGGGGGGCGGCCACTACTGATAGAAAAATAGGGTTTTTTCGAAAATTGTGACCTGTTGTGTGTAATTTTTGTACTGCAATAACTTATTTATAATGTAGGCCACTAACAGCTTAGGGCCCATTAGTCATAAGTTCAAGCCCGACAAGCAAAGCCCGCATGTTCAGAAATTAATATAAAATTCATCGTGACTCCGATTGATAAACCGATTTCACCAATGTGCACAGAAACCATTTCTGCACCTTTTAAAGTCAAGATAAATTTTTCTGAATCCGAATTCAGTGATTTCCAAAAATGCCCATCCCTATGTCATTTTAGGAAATCTTACTCCTCTACTCTTAAATAAGAAGTCCAACTTCTTTGTTCATTAAATTTAACTCTTTAAATTTAACTATCTCAACGGGGATTAAAAATCCATTACTCTGTGTGACCCTCAATGGTTCAGGGATACAGCTAGCCGTGGGCTCACAACTCCTTGTGACTCGGAACAACGATTTCCGACTTGCCCATCGAATCATGGTAAGAGCGCCTAGCAACATCGCCCCATGATTCCCTAGGTATCACTGATAGTGCCTGCAAGAACCAATAGATTTTGGTTAGCGTACAGTACGGTCCCTTCATCCATATATCCCGATCGAATCAACAACCATTGGTATATCGAGAGTCGTTCGAGATTCGATAACTATGCAATACATCTTGAAGATCAAATAGTGACATCGCATGTGCTACTAAGAAACCATTTCTTAAAACACATCATGTACTCTGGCCAGAGATTCGTCACACTAATATCTCCTCAGATCGCATAGGATATCCACACTCGCAAGTATGTGGTGAATCCTTGACAACAAAGCATCGACTCCTATATGTGTTGTAACTGTACCCAATCCCGACACCTGATGATCCCAATAGAGTCGGTAAACGAGTCAAAGCACAGTACTAGCATATAGAGTCTCAATGATGTTTCAAGTAGTAAGGACTAATGGTGTACAACCAAAACCGCGGACTTTATCCACTCGATAAGTGATAACCACTTGGAAAGTCCGGATAGGGTAGTTCGATCATTCATCGTATGAATATCCATTTGCATGCTTCGAACATCTCTATGTTCCTTACCAATGAAACGTGGTACTCTGCATCGCAAATGCTAGTCTCTAACTCGAGCGATCCTTATCCTTATTATCGGACGGCTCAATCGACTAGGAACAGTTTAGAATACACAGTGACTATAAGATGTGTTTCATGATAGACATCTCCATGTTCTACCACATCTTACATACACTATAGTATATTCAAGGTCTTTATCAAAACAACAATAGTATATCACAATATAACAATATGAAGAAAGATAAAGTCATTGCCATTAATAAAAGTGTAAATTATATTAAACAAAAGATTGTTTATACAAAGAGTCATCAAAGCCCTTAGCCACAAGTTGGCTCACCGGGCACCTACTCTTTCAGAAAGTGGCAGAGATCAGTTGTGATTATGTATTGATGTTGTGGAGCTTGTATTCTTTGTTCTATCGAGTTTGGGTTGAAGGATGGCTATTGATTATGTTCTTATGAATTTCCAGCAAGTATTTCGAAATTCCTATCTTATGTTATGCTGGTTTTGATTGATATTCAGTTGATGGAAGATGTATATGGTGATAGATTAAGAGTTCGGATTGCCGAATTATACCGATATGCCGTTGAACTTTTGATTTGAAGTTGTTTTGCTTGTTTCTTTGTGAGCTGACATTGACATGGATTAGAGCTGATATTTCCTTGGCAATTATGTTGTGATTTCAGTTGTAAACAAGGACCATCGAGCATGAGAACATCAACTTCGAATCGGTAAAAGAAAGAAGAAGGTTTGTGGTATTTGTGCTTTGAAGTTGGGCTGTAGCGTGAGCAGAATTTTAATACAAGATGATGTTGTTTTTGGTACAGATTTGGACACCTAGAAGACACCATAAACTTTGCAATCGAAAGGTAAAAGTGAACTAGGATTCGATTGGGATTATAACTCGAGATGGTTTGTATCGAGTTTCCTAAATCACATACTTATTTGCTTATTTGCTTTTATATGTTGTATTTGAATGGTTGAATGAGTTTTGATTTTAATGAATGCTATTTTGTTGATATATGTTGCATTCATCTTGTAAGACTTGTTCTTTGATTTTGAAATGAACGGAAACGTTCGATTAGACGATTTAAGGGATTATATATGTATGGACTGGGTGGTTGACTTAGCCTAGCGTCTGATTTACATATATAATGGCTTCAAAGTCTAGAGAAGCAATATAAGTAGCCCCACCTCGATTGGGAGAGTCGGTGGTTAGTTATGATATCTTCTTCTCAGGATCCCAACCTGTAACGACCCACTGTATCAAGACGGGTCTTTTCAGCGTGCTTTTGTCCTCACTCACACGCACCCTGAGAACTTTCCAGGGGATCACCCATCCTAATTTCTCCAAGTCAAGCACGCTTAACTTTGGAGTTCTTATGTGATGAGCTTTCGAAAAGAAGATGCACCTTCTTGATATGAGTTGTACATATCAAATCTTTTGTACCTCTCATTTCGGTGTGGGATCGGTTCATTCATGTCACCCGTCATTTGTAACGACCCACTGTATCAAGACAGGCCTTTTCAGCGTGCTTTTGCCCTCACTCACACGCACCCAGGGAAACTTCCCAGGGGGTCACCCATCCTATAATTTCCCCAAGTCAAGCACGCTTAACTTTGAAGTTCTTATGTGATGAGCTCCCGAAAAGAAGATGCGTGCCTTCTTGATATGAGTTGTACATATCAAATCTTTTGTACCTCTCATTTCGGTGTGGGATCGGTTCATTCATGTCACCCGTCGCCCATTCTTTGGTGGGGTTTCCATCTTTCAGGTATTAACCACCCATATTGCGGACCATGTACCGCCCTAGGACTTTTTGGCTTCGGGTGTCACATGTCCACCAGCTTCCGCTTGGTTCGTCCCCGAACCACACCGTACTGGGAGAGGTCAGGCTTTGATACCATTTGTAACGACCCACTGTATCAAGACGGGTCTTTTCAGCGTGCTTTTGTCCTCACTCACACGCACCCTGAGAAACTTCCCAGGGGGTCACCCATCCTATAATTTCTCCAAGTCAAGCACACTTAACTTTGGAGTTCTTATGTGATGAGCTTCTGAAAAGAAGATGCACCTTCTTGATATCAGTTGTACATATCAAATCTTTTGTACCTCTCATTTCGGTATGGGATCGGTTCATTCATGTCACCCGTCGCCCATTCTTTGGTGGGGTTTCCATCTTTCAGGTATTAACCACCCATATTGCGGACCATGTACCGCCCTAGGACTTTTTGGCTTCGGGTGTCACACAACCGATGAAATAAGAGAATTCGTTAGAGAACCTTGTTTTATAACATGCATTGTATTTACTTTTATATCATGAATTTGATATATGCTTTGCTATGCATGTTTAGTTGCTTTTACTGGGAAATATATTTCTCACCGAAGTTATCCGGCTATTGTTGTGTTGTATGTGTCATGACAATAGGCGGGAGTGGAACCGGACAGAAGCGAACTTGAAGAACAAGGGATGAGAGAATATTGTGATGATCCGAGTTTAGATGATTGTGAGCTGTCAATGCTAGAGTTGAGTTCAAAGACATGATCATATTATAGTTACTTGTACCAAGACTTATTGTTGATATAGTTATTGTCTTAATGATATGTACAAGACTTGAGATGATGTTGCTACTTCTTAGGACTTAACTTGATGTTTGTAAACAATGTTTCATGTATGATATATTAGCCTATCTTGAGATGATTTTAAAGCTTTTAACATGATCCATTTCTATCAAATTATATCTTGTTAGAATGCATGCTAGTTTATGATTTGGTATAGACTATGTATGAGTTGATATCAGATGAGAAGTGAATGAAGGAACTAGAGTTGACAGCAACTTAGTATCTGTTTCTATTTTCTGGACTTGAGCTCGCTCGATCGGGTGTTTTCTACCGATCGAGCGAGGCCTTAATTTAGGAAGCAGAATCTTGAGCAATTTGTGCTCGCTCGATTGGTGGAATGTAACCGATCGAGCGAGGCCAACATTGTTCCACCCGAGAGTTGGGCTTAAGTGCTCGGTCGATCGGTGGGTTTTCACCGATCGAGCGAGGTACTAATTTTAAAAAAAAAAAAAATTACGTTATTTAAACTTTGATTCTTTGTCTATTATTTATGATGATTTGATTAATGAGAGATTAGAACTTGGGTCGTCATAATGTGTCTATTCAAGATATACAAAAAGAAATAAAAGAAATAAGATTAGAAATGAAAGAATTAAAAGAAAATCAAGTTCAAAATACTAATGCAATAAAATTAATTTTTCAAAATATTAATACTGACAATATTTCTGAAACTGAAGAAGAAACACAAGATATTCAAAACATTGAAAAAGTTCCAGAAGATTTTCTTTTTGTATTAAGAGAAATAACTTCTAGAAAATATTTCTTAAAAATAAAAATCGTTTTCTCAAAAAAATTTGAAATTGATACTATAGCTCTTTTTTATACTGGTGCAGATTTAAATTGCATAAAATCAGGAATTGTGCCTAAAAAATTCCATGAAAAAACTCATGAAAAATTATCTACTGCTAATAATTCAAGATTAAATGTAAATTCTAAAACAGAAACTTCGATAGTAAAAAATGGTGTTAGTATAAAAACTGCTTTCATTTTTGTTAATGATATCCACCACACTGTAATCTTAGGAACACCTTTTATTAATTTAATTACCCCGTATATAGTAAATAATGATTCCATATCTTTTGAAATTGATCATAAATAATTAAATTTTGATTTCTTAGAAAAACCCAAACTTAGAAATGTAAATCTAATTAAAGCTTGTTCAATTTATAAAAATAGTAATAATGTAATTAGAAATAACAAAAATTTTGATAATTTTAAAACCAGCAATGATCATTTGAAAAATGATTCACAGATGAAATACCAGCACAGCAATCCAAAAAATTGGATTCCTTCAAAAAAGCAAAAACCTTACACAGCTCCTTTTCAAGGAATTATGAGATCATTAGAAACTGCCGAACCTTACCAACCAGGTAGAAGAGGTAATTTCATTCAATTCTACGATATTAGATTACCTATTTTTCAGCAAAATAAATTTAATTTACGTCTTGGACAACACGTAAATCACTTTTAGCAAAATATATTGAATAATATTTGGAATTTAGATAACCAAAGAACAGCAAAACTCCAAGTTTGTAATGCTTTGACAAATTATTTTATGATTGGAGAAAATTGTGGAATTAGTAACAGTCCTCCAAGAATAAATTTCAGCCATTATGTGATTTTTTCTGGAAATATTCTAGGAATGTTTCATGAATGGAAAACAATAGCCAAAAATATAAAAAATTATCCTAATCCTTTATATAAAGGATACTATTCTTACAGTGAAGCATTAGCTGCTTGCAGAAAAACCATTGGTTTAAATTTTTATATCCAGCCAGAATGCAAAGAAAATTTTTTTGGAAATCCTTTAGCCAGCACAGATTGTGCATCCACATCACACACTCAAGATACTTTCCAAAAGGTATCGACTCTTGAAAAAGAGATTGAATCATTGAGGGAAGAACTTGAAAATTTGAACCAAAAATATTCTAAACTCAATGAAAAGAACCAATACTTAAAATCCCAAAATAATTCCCTTTTTGCCCAAGGAAATTATGAAAAACAAATCATCCCTGAAAAGTATCTAAAAACCAGGATGATATTAAAAACCCATGATACCCTAAATCCACTCTTTTCTTTCGAGCCTGCATTAAAAACTGTTATACAATATAAACTCGTTGATAGCTTCTTTTCTGATGTAATTGAGATTCAAGATTTCATAGCCTCAGCAGCCATAAGTCCTATTCCCGGACTTTACATTTGGCAAGATCTCAATGAATATTATTTTGAAAACAATGAGAAAATGGAGATTATGGGACTATTAACAGTCGATCTTGATTTATCTATTTATGATCATTCAAAAATGACTATTGGTCGTCTAATGGACTTCGGAGTAGTCCATGCTTTCAGATTTAGTAATATCTCTCAGTTGGAATCATTGGGAGATAGAACTAAATTGGTTTTAAATGAATATCACAAAGCGACATACCTTAAAAATCAAAAAACTCAACTTTGCAAAGTATATTCTACAGTTCCTACTGTAAAAGGGTTTTCGATAAAACCAGCAAGACACAGGATTTTTATAGATAGTTCTGTTGGGGGAAGATACCAATTCCCAATAGAAAATCTGAGATACAATCATATTGAATGCCATGAATTTTATGAGATACTCGGAGCACGTCCATACAATTTGTAAGACCCGAAAATATTGAATTATTAATTATGGGATTTGAGACTTAAATTCCATATTATGGGCTAATATTGATTTGAGAAGTTATGAAAATGATAGATTTAATTTCCGAGCTGAAAATATTTAATTTGAGAATTTACGGATTTTGAGAATTAAATTCCGAGAATTCTTAAATTAAAAGAATAAATATTCGATTTGAATATTTATGGGATTTAAGATTAAATTCCATGTTTTGGGAATTAACGAAGATCAATTTTGAAGATTTAACCTGATCAGGGAGTGATTTGCAATTATCGACGTTGCAAGGGCTAAAGTGCAAAAGACCGGATTATTTAATTAATTCGAATTTATGTAATTTTAATCCGAGTATATTTAATTTGGGAATATTTAGAGTTTTGATTTAAATTCTAATATTCTTAAATTATTTTGGATTGAAATTGAATTAAAACGAAGGCCGAGGACTGAATTGCAATTACTGAAGACTTGAGGGACTAAATTGCAATTTATTCAATATCTATCCAATATCTATGATATGAATCAGAATGCTACGTGTTATGTAAAAAGGAATTCAGAAACAGAACAGAAGCCGAGATCATTGTCATATTCTTTTGATTTCTTCAATTTTCAAATCGCCGTAACTTTTGATCCGTTTGTCCGATTTCAATTCCGAAAGATGTTTTGGAATCCTTGCAACGAGGCCTTCGATTTGATGTAAGGTTTATGATGTCTTGAATAAGTTTTGAAATTCGAATATGGGCAGAAATCAGAAGTTGATTTGTTTGATCATGTTATCGATATTCTAGCGTTGTATATTCGAAACCGAATTGAATCTTGAGTATTGAATGAAACTCATATGATAACCAGCATAGATTTTGACTTGTGTAGCATCTGATTATGCTGCTAGTTAGCTGGTGTTGATGATATATAATGATATGAGATTGAATTCGAAGTTGATTTTCGTCGGTTACCGATTTTCAGTCGTTATGCCGTCGATTGATGTTTTGAAACCGTTGTTGATAGTCTATGATTGAGCCAATGATCTGAAGATCATATACTGATTTTGTTAGAAGATAATCTTTACATTTCAAACATGTTATGAGCTCAATCAACTCAAGAGATCGAATTTTGAACCGAGGAAGTTTGCTTACGGTTTTGGATGAGTTGTTTGATAATAGATGGATGTTTTGATAGCTGATAATTGAACCGAGATGTTCATTGAAATGTTGCTGATGTTGTAGCATCTTTATTCTTCAATTTCAGATTATTGTGAAGTCTTATTGACTCGAGAACGGGACTTCGTTGAAGGAAGAAGAAGTGAGGTTTGAAATGATTTGATTGAAGATGTGCTGATGATTTCGACTCGATTCTGAAAGGAATGAATTGAACAAAGATTGATGTGCATGTTTTGAGGTTGAAGAATTCAGAACAGACGAAAAATACGAAGGTAAAAGTAGACTACTATTTGATTGGGATTACAACTCGAGATGGTTTGTATCGAGTTCCCCTAAATCACATACTTGTTTGCTTAATTGCTCTTATGTGCTTTACTTTGAGTTGTTGAATAAGTTCTTGATATAGTGAATGCTTTGATGATGATATATGTTGCATTCATCTTGAAGACTTATTCTTTGATTTTGAAATGAACGAAAACGTTCGAATAGACGATTTGAGGAATTGTATATGTATGGCCTGGGTGGTTGTTTTAGCCTAGCGTCTGATTTGCATATATGATTGCTTCAAAGTCTAGAGAAGAAAGATAGGTAACCCCACCTCGATCGGGAGAGTCGGTGGATTAGTTATGATATCTACTTCTCGGGATCCCAACCGACGAATGATGAAATGAACCTTGTTTTGAAAACATGCATTGTATTTACTTTTATATCATGATCTTGATATATGTTTGATATGCATGTTTAGTTGCTTTTACTGGGAAATATATTTTTCACCGGAGTTATCCGGCTATTGTTATGTTGTATGTGTCATGGCAATAGGAGGAAATGGAGCAGAACAAAGGCAATCTTGAAGAACAAGGGTTGAAGAGATATAGCGTGATGATCCGAGTTAGATGGTTGAGTGAGTTGTCATGTTGTAGAGTTGAATTCTAAACATGAGCATGATTTAGATACTTGTACCAAGACTTGTAAATGATCTAGTTGTTGTCTTGTTGATGTTTATAGGATTTGAGATTTGATGTAAATCCTTAAAACATCATGAAGTATCTTGATCTTGTTATATAGCATTGTGTCTTGCATATTTTGGATTCATTTCATATCTGTTCTGGAATAAAAATTGTAGATAGAGTTGTGAGTATCTCACAGACTCTTTCATGTCTACAATTTCATTTTCCTAACTCATCATTCAGCTTTAATTCTCCTAGACAAGGCTATGTCTTTAAACAAAATGTTTCAGTCGTCAACATTTATTAGACAAAATCTGCGGATTCAAGCCATTAAATAATTCACTCAATCTTGAGCTTTTCATCATCTACAATTCAAAGAATTGTAATAGACTTGAAAATTCTAATAAGGCATTTCTCAAATTCAAAAGATTCAACTTCTACAGGGTATATTTTTCTTTCTCATCAGTTCTATCTGTTGTGGCAAAGAACTATAAACATAATTCTGTTCTAAGCACTTACCAACAATCAACATACCTCTGCCTTCTTATCATTTCTTTATCAAAATCCACCAGCTGGTTGTTAGGTTTCGAAGTTGGTATTCAATCAATCTGATCCGATATTCATCTGAATCTTTCCGATATTTGAACAACTAATCAAGTTCTTCAAGCCAACTGTTACCTACAACATCATCTATTCATTTGCTGATATTCTGTTCTGTTCAATCAGAGATACTTCATTCAGCTGAGTAATACCGTTCTGTTCTGTTCAATCTGACCATAACATTCTGTTCAGTCTGGCCATACTAGTCTGTCAGTCTGGGGTGCTTACGTCACCCAAAGAACACTGTTCTACTCGAGTATGGGTGCTTACATCACCCGAGAAAAATCTTATAACAAAACGGTAAAAATCTAAAAAATTTACAAATCAGTAAATCAGGCAATTGAATTTCAAATATAGATCATGCTCACATGCAATTTATCAAATCATCGAATCATCAAATCAAGTAATGCATAATCATGCAATACAATACATGCATGTGGCTCAATCTACCCCGCTCAGCTTCTATCTCAATCCAAGAACTTATGCTTTGATACCACCTGTTGTGACGACCCGAGTTCTAATCTCTCATTTAATCAAATGTCCAATATTAGATTAGACAAGAAACAATGTCTAAACAAAATAGTAAAAAAAAAAATTTTTTTGCCCTGCGCACGCGCGGGCATCACCCCTCGCGCGGGCGCAGTTCAACGAGCCCGAGGCTCCATGGGCTGGCTTGCGCGCGCGCGAGCAGTAGCTCGTCCGTGCGCAGGCCACTGCACCAGAAACAAAATGAAGGGCTCAGCTGCTGTCAAATAGGTTCTATCATGCAATTATCATCTAATATAAGTTCATGCAAAGCCTTCTTCAATATCATAAGCTATCATGCATTCTAACATGATCTCATTACTAGAAATGATTCATAACAAAGCCTTAAAACATAACCATAAGGGCTCATAATCATGCAAGAAGCAATGTTATTCATTCAAGATCAAGCTACACCATGTTGTTTCAAAGGATTTAAACATCTATCAAATCCTAAATACAACAACAAGATAACAACTAGATCATCTACACGTTGTGAAACAAGTAGCTATAACAAGATCATGTTTAAAGCTCAACTCTACATCATGACAGCTCACTCAACCATCTAACTCGGATCATCACGCTATATCTCTTCAACCCTTGTTCTTCAAGATTGCCTTTGATTTGCTCCATTCCCTCCTATTGCCATGACACATACAACATAACAATAGCCGGATAACTCCGGTGAGAAATATATTTCCCAGTAAAAGCAACTAAACATGCATATCAAACATATATCAAGATCATGATATAAAAGTAATACAATGCATGTTTAAAAACAAGGTTCATCTCTTATCGAATTCTATCGTTTCATCGGTTGGGATCCCGAGAAGTAGATATCATAACTAATCCATCGACTCTCCCGATCGAGGTGGGGCTACTTATCTCACTTCTCTAGACTTTGAAGCCATTATATATGTAAATCAGATGCTAGGCTAAAACAACCACCCAGGCCATACATATACAATTCCTCAAATTGTCTATTTGAACGTTTCCGTTCATTTCAAAATCAAGGAATAAGTCTTCAAGATGAATGCAACATATATCATCATCAAAGCATTCATTATATCAAGAACTTATTCAATAACTCAAAGTAAAGCACATAAGAGCAATTAAGCAAATAAGTATGTGATTTAGGGGAACTCGATACAAACCATCTCAAGTTGTAATCCCAAACAAATAGTAGTCTACTTTTACCTTCGTATTTCGTCTGTTCTGAATGCTTCAACTCTGAACATAATCATCAAAACAGATATATCAAACTTCGATCAATTCTATCATATCAGAATTGTATCAAAATATCAATACATCTTCAATCCATTCATTTCCAAACCTTCACTTCTTCTTCCTTCAACGAAGTCCCGTTCTCGAGTCAATAAGACTTCACAATAATCTGAAATTGAAGAATAAAGATGCTACAACATCAGCAACATTTCAATGAACATCTCGGTTCAATTATCAGCTATCAAAACATCCATCTATTATCAAACCACTCATCCAAAACCGTAAGCAAACTTCCTTGGTTCAAACTTCGATCTCTTGAGTTGATTGAGCTCATAACATGTTTGAAATGTAAATATTATCTTCTAACAAAATCAGTATATGATCTTCAGATCATTGGCTCAATCATAGACTATCAACAACGGTTTCAAAACATCAATCGACGGCATAACGACTGAAAATCGGTAACCGACGAAATATCGACTTCGAATTCAATCTCATATCAGCATATGTGATCATAAACCAGACAAATAACCACATACCAGCAGCTAAAATTTCGATAATACATGCTGGAGAATCCATACGATTCATTCAAAACTAAATCTTCAATCCGGTTTCGAATATAAACAAGACAACACGTCAAGAACAAGATCATATGCTCATGTACTGATCTCTGCCAATTTCGTTCTACAAAACATACTTAAAGTACTCAGAAACTTACATAAAATCGAAGTACTCATCGCAAGGATTCCAAAACATCTTTAGAAATTGAAATCGAACGAACGACGCAAAAGTTACGGCATTTTGAAACAATCAAATTCAAAGAAGTGGAAATGGTTTCGAGCCCTGTTCTTCCTAATTCTGAATTGCCACTCAATTACACGTATACAATCTGATTCATAGCTTAGAAATCAGATATGTATTGACATATTTGCAATATAGTCCCTCAAATCTTCAGTAATTGCAATTCAGTCCTCGGCCTTCGTTTTAATTCAATTTCAATCCTAAATAATTTAAGAATATTAGAATTTAAATCAAAACTCTAAATATTCCCAAATTAAATATACTCGGATTAAAATAAATTAAATTTGGATTAATTAAATAATCCCGGCCTTTTGCATTCTAGCCCTTAAAATATCAGTATGTGCAAATCAGTCCCTGATCGATTTATATCTTCCAAATTCATCTTCTTTAATTTCCGAAACATGGAATTTAATCTTCAATTCCATAAATATTCAAATCGAATATTTATTCTTTTAATTTAAGAATTCTCGGAATTTAATTCTCAAAATCCGCATATTCTCAAATTAAATATTTTTAGCTCGAAAATTAAATCTATCATTTTCATAACTTCTCAAATCAATATTAGCCCATACTATGGAATTTAATTCTCAAATCCCATAATTAATAATTCAATATTTTCGGGTCTTACAATTCCTCCCCTCTAAGAAATGATTTCGTCCTCGAAATCGTAGTCAAGTCAAATATCAAGTCTGATAGACTGAATGATTATCTGAAGTTATTTTCACTTCAATCATTCAACTCTAATGTATTCAGTTGTACTCTAAGTACTTAATATAATTCTCTCAGTATTCCTCTTGTCTGATTCAAGTACACAGAAGGAATCTATCAATATTTCCTTATTTTAGATACGTGAAACAATTCAGATTCATTGTATCAAGCTGAAAAGAATAAATCTTTCCCATCGTCAATTCCATCTGATATCTTATTCAATAAAATTCAATATTCAACTTCATATTCTGAATCTGTAAATGAAATTCTGCTTTTTTTCTATTCTGAATTGAATGATGTTTCAAGAATAACTTTGTCGCTTAACTAATCCGTTTCAGCTTCCAAAGTTATATCTATCATTCCATTACTAATTCTGGTTCTTCTTTTCCGTTTTCATTTCATACAGATTCATCGTCAAATTCGTTGTGTATTTCGAATCAACTCCGATCGGATATCGACAAATCATGTCTGATCTGATGTCATATACCTCGGTAATATCATTACAACACAAAAAAAATCGGAGTTCCTTTCATCATATTATCATATCATTATCTCAAAATCGGCTCAATAGCTATTACAGGAATTATAATCCTCAAGTGGCAACATATCAAATCAAATAATACCGAATCAGGTATTAAAGTTCTGAGAATATCCTCAATATTTGGAAAATCGACTCAGATAATCCATCAATCGAATTCAACTCTCAGAACATCAGTCAATCAATCGATGCCACATTCTGTCAAATAAATCTAAAGTCTTAATTCGGACAATAGATTTTAATCATTCCTGTACTTTCATCATATCTCTATCTTCTTCACGGATCTGAATGGATAGCTGTTCGTCACATCTCATACAGAGTATTCTGCCCAAATTCTGATTAGTCTATTCGGACTATCAATTAATCAGAGTATAATATGTTGTAGTCACAGATTTCAAAGTATTCAGAACTATTGATAATCGGTATCATATCAGATAAAAAGTTCATTCTCACAAATTCGATTCATCATCTCTGACTAGTCTTCCCATTCAAGGATAATATATTGTACCTTTTCCTCAAAAAGTACTCAATGTGTAACGCCCAGAAATTCGGCACGTAAATCCGCATGCATAACTAAGGGATTTAATAATTTTAAAATAATGTGAAAATATGTTAAATTAATTTTATATGTTATTATGTGAATTATATGATTTATTAGCATGTTTTAAATATTTGTTCGGCATTTAAATAGGTATGATGTGATTTATGAATTTATCTTAGAAAGTTTATTTTACAATCGCGTAGGCGGGACCGTGGACGGACGAGATACCAAAATATTTAGCCAAAAATATTTTATGAGTTTTATGAGCCTTAAAATAATATTTTAAGGTATTTTGTCAAGAAAATTTTAGTATTTAATTATATATTTATTTAAGGGTTTATTTTTAGCCAAAATTAGCCTCTTTATTGACTTTTATTAATTGTTATAATTAGCCTATTTAATAATTTCGAGATTTGGAGTTATCTTATCAGATTATTATTATTATTAGAGAGTTTTAATTATATTTTTCTATGGTATATTATCTATATTAATTAGTTAATATTTATTATACAAAAATTTATTTAAAAACCTAATCCTACCCCTTTAAAAAAAAAATAAAACCTACACCAAAACTTACCTAGCCGCCTCCTCCACCTCTTCTCTTCCCCATCTCCACGCTCCTCAGCAGAGTTCTAGACCACCATAACCAACCTTTGGAGTTTTATCAAGTTTTGGTTCGTCGTTCGTCGTCCGGTAACCGAATACACGTCGGAATCAACATTTTGATCAAATATTCATCAAGGCACGTTTCATTTCCATTCTTTAACACCATTTAAATCATATTACAAATATTTTATGCTTACAAGATCTGTTATTGCATGTGCTATGATCTAGAAAAGAAAACATTGAAGTTCATGCATGTTCCTCACGTTTTTGCACTTCATGGCTTGGTTTTGCACTATTTCTGGACATGTCTTGGTTCGAACTGCTGGCTGGTCGTTCATGGGTCTAGGTGGGTCCTTAGGGTCGGGTTTGGAAGGCTGGTTTAGGGCTGGAAGCAGCTGGAACCATGCAAGAAGGGGCCGTGACAGCAGCTAGGCGAGCAGGTTGTAGTACGGGATTTAGGGGCCTTGGCCGAGCCATGCATGGCTTGGTTTGGGCCAGGGCTGGGTCACGTGTTGTGGCTGGACCCTGGGAGGGTCCAGTCGTCGAGGCTCCGGCCGGTGGTGGCCGGAGCTGGTCATAAAGTTCCTGGTTTGGGGGCTGCGCAGTCTGCGCAGCAAGGGGGAAAGGGATGGGATCGGGTTGCTCAGTTAAGGGGGCTGGCTGGACCAGGGCCTGGTCTGGTCGGTCCGGCAGGACCCTGGGGAGGTCCTGCCGGCGGCGCTCCGGCCATGGGTGGCCGGAGCCGGGCAGTAGCAAGGAAAAAAAAGGGAGTTTGTCGTGAGGTGTTAGGAGGGAAGAATGGGGAGATGTCGTACAGTGTGGGTTTTGGGTTTAGGCGGGCCGGGCCGGGTTTTGGGTCTGGGTCGGGTCTAAATTTATGGGTCAAATAATTTTAGTCCGAGTCTAGATTTTTATTAATTGGGCTTGTTTTTATTTTTATTTTTAATTAATTAAGAGTTTAAGTTAGTAAATAAATGGGTTGGGCTTGATTAATTAATTAATTAGACTAATTTAATGGGCTTTAATAATTATGAAAGTGAGCCCACTAATTTGTCATGGACCGTGTGATCCATGAGAATTATTGGGCCAAGTGTAGTCGGGTTTAATAATTTTATCGGTCTAGTTTATAATTAATAGTTAAATAATACTTTTATTAATTAAATTTTTATTTAATTAGTTAATGGGCTTAAAGTATGTTTTAAGTGAGCCCATTAGTTTTCCATGGGCCTGGGGGCCCATAAAACTTAATGGGCCAGGTCAGGTTGGGCTTTTTGGTTTTTGAGCCAGTCTAAGAATTTTTGAGTTTAAGTCTAGTGGTCAGCAGCTCGAACAAGTCCTTGGAAAAATAAATGTTCGTAAATATATATTTAATTCATGCATGGATTTTTTATTAGATATATAAGTATTATTTTTAAGAAAATAAATTAAATATATATTTACGGACAAATTTTCATGAAAATAAAGAAATAATGAGAATTTTAAGTTCATGCATCATTAAGAATTTTCATGATAAGTTTAAGAGCATGTTATGAAAAATATTTTTTATGGAAGTTGAAGTGAAGGTGGAAAGTGATGTGGTTGGAGGCCGGGATACCTGGGCCCGGTGACCTTCCTAATGATGTATAAGTATGATGAGCCTATGGATCCAGCTGAGAAGGCTGGTGAAGTGGCAGCACAGAGGTGGAAACCCCACCGCCGCGTACGTTGGTTTACAGATTGATCAATCGATTAGTATGATGCCACCGACATGGATACGACCTGTTGAGAACTAAGAAAAATATGATAAGTTAATTTATGATATTTATGATGATACATGTTATAGTATGATGATTAAATAGTATGATTTTATTTCATGTTTATATTCATAATATTTTAAGAGCATGCACGTATAATTATTATTCACGTATTTTATATGATGTGTGCTTGTGTGTGGTTTCATTTTGTTAAATAAGGATAGAACGTGCTGAGCCTCTAGGCTTACTAGATTTAAATGGTGCAGGTGAGCAGAATAATAACGAAGTTAATGTGTTCCCGACTGGCGGCGAGGGCGTATGAGTATCCAGGCGGCTAGAACCCGTGACCATTGCTCTAAGATGATTTTATGTTGAGACTAGAACATTTATTTCCGCATATGTTTTACTATTAGATTTTTTGTATTTATTTTATGAGTTTGCATGGATTTTTGTCAAGGAAATATTATTTAGGAATTTTGTTATGACAATCTTATGGATTATTATTTAGTATTTAATGTTAGGTATTTATTTGCATGCATGTACTTTCGTTATTATTTATGTTTAATGTGTAAATTTATATTAAATTAAGTAAAGTTATTTTTAAGTATTATATATATATGTATGGGCATATATATATATATATTTATATTCATTATTTTATAATAAGAGTTTTAAAAAAAAAATTTACTAGAAGTTCTAGGATGTTTCACAATGTCTTCGGATCTTCTGTATTAAAATTAATAGTAAACCCAATGTTTCAATCTAAAACATTATTTCCTGGCTTACTGGTCATTTTGCAATGAATCTAATCACAATTCAATGATTTGATCATACAGACAGATCATCGTATACAGTAATGCTCATCAGTCTGTTCATAACTACCACCTGTTTACCTCATCTATACTGTTTCATCACGGTAGTAGTTGCAAAATATTCTTTCAAATTATAATCTTGGTTCAATGTTTGGAGTTTCCAAACTAATATTGAACTCATCTGATCAACGATTTTCAACTTCATCAGAAATTCTCTGTACGTTTAACTTTAAAAAACGTACTAATTCTCTTACTTCTATTTGCTTTATCTTCTGATAAAACAATTATCGAATTAATATTGAATTCATTGTTGTGCAATTCTTCAAATTCGGATATCTCTTTTCGGAAATATCAGGCACAATCAAATAATCAATCATAATATAATTCATTCATTCGGATCTGAGGCTTCAATTCATATCTCAATCTGGCATTCTGTACTGAATTCTAATCACTTCAGTTTACTTCCTGTGTTACTTTCATTTTCTGAACAATTCTGCCTTACTTCCAATCGAAAATTCATTCTGATTGGTAATATATTCGTCTGAATATTCAAACCAGAATACACAAAAATCTGAAATCAATTCATCGGATGCCTATTCCATTCCTTATTCCTATCTCTCAATACCGACAATTCATATCATCTAAACCAAAAATCATGGATCATATTCAAATTCTTCTATCAGTTACGAGCCACTATCTTAAAATACGCTGAAATATCATCAAAAGATCAATAATTCTCAAAATCAAAAGAAATAAATCAAGATTGAGAAAATCCCTCAATCAAGGTCATCCAAAATCAAATCTTCTGGATAACAAACTCTGCAAAGTGAAAACAACTCACTTGCATCACATAACTCAGAATGAGTAAATCAACACAGGCTCTAAACGAAAGCAATGTGCCATGAGAGCCAATCATTCAAGAATTATATCTCCAGTTGATGTAATCGATTCAGCATAATCAAAGAAAAGACTCATCTGTAACTATTTTTCATATCATCGTATATCTTCTAAACCTCAAGATTAATATATATAATTCATAATCTCATCAAGTCGGTAATTCATAAATTCTTCAATTCATCACTTCAATATTGAATTCCAGTTCACAACTTAAACTAAAGCCAAAATCTTATTGGAATATATCTGTAATCTCTATTCAGTAACATACTTATCAATGCTAATTTAGATCTTGAACATATCTCGTGCATTGAATATACTGATTTCGGAATATTTTTGTAATCAAACATCATATATCAAACCGACATCACAGAATCTTAATTCGAGATTCTATATCATATCATCATATTCATATGCATACTATGTTCTTGTTGATCTAATTTTATCGCTTCTGATCATCATACTGATTGGTTAATTCACAAAATCCATTGATTCAATAATCTGCAACTATCACTAATCAGTACTTAGGTAAATTCTCACATAAACAATATCATGTTCAGTTTCAGTTCATCGAAGCAATAATTCTAATCTTCAGTTCAATTCACAAAATCTCTTTTCTAATACAGAGGTAATCATATAATAAGCTTTCAGCTATCATATATCTATTGCACCACTAATAAACAGGTCAAAACAAAATAAATCTGTTACCTGAAATTTCATTCTCAGGTGCAATTTCATTCTGATCCTCTGTATACTTTTGCTATTTATTCATTGAATAAATTTTAGCACATCTGTCTGACTTATCCTTACACTGTTTGTTCAGATATCCTCTTCCACAAAAAGTGTAATAATTTCTAATATACTCTGCATTCAGAATCAAACTAATCCATTTCGATTCGCTAGAGTTAGAGATTTAGTTTCATATCATTCATTTCATATCTGTTCTGGAATAAAAATTGTAGATAGAGTTGTGAGTATCTCACAGACTCTTTCATGTCTACAATTTCATTTTCCTAACTCATCATTCAGCTTTAATTCTCCTAGACAAGGCTATGTCTTTAAACAAAATGTTTCAGTCGTCAACATTTATTAGACAAAATCTGCGGATTCAAGCCATTAAATAATTCACTCAATCTTGGGCTTTTCATCATCTACAATTCAAAGAATTGTAATAGACTTGAAAATTCTAATAAGGCATTTCTCAAATTCAAAAGATTCAACTTCTACAGGGTATATTTTTCTTTCTCATCAGTTCTATCTGTTGTGGCAAAGAACTATAAACATAATTCTGTTCTAAGCACTTACCAACAATCAACATACCTCTGCCTTCTTATCATTTCTTTATCAAAATCCACCAGCTGGTTGTTAGGTTTCGAAGTTGGTATTCAATCAATCTGATCCGATATTCATCTGAATCTTTCCGATATTTGAACAACTAATCAAGTTCTTCAAGCCAACTGTTACCTACAACATCATCTATTCATTTGCTGATATTCTGTTTTGTTCAATCAGAGATACTTCATTCAGCTGAATAATACCGTTCTGTTCTGTTCAATCTGACCATAACATTCTGTTCAGTCTGGCCATACTAGTCTGTCAGTCTGGGGTGCTTACGTCACCCAAAGAACACTGTTCTACTCGAGTATGGGTGCTTACATCACCCGGGAAAAATCTTATAACAAAACGGTAAAAATCTAAAAATTTTACAAATCAATAAATCAGGCAATTGAATTTCAAATATAGATCATGCTCACATGCAATTTATCAAATCATCGAATCATCAAATCAAGTAATGCATAATCATGCAATACAATACATGCATGTGACTCAATCTACCCCGCTTAGCTTCTATCTCAATCCAAGAACTTATGCTTTGATACCACCTGTTGTGACGACCCGAGTTCTAATCTCTCATTTAATCAAATGTCCAATATTAGATTAGACAAGAAACAATGTCTAAACAAAAGAGTAAAAAAAAAAAAAAATTTTAAAAATAGATTGCCCTGCGCACGCGCGGGCATCACCCCTCGCGCGGGCGCAGTTCAACGAGCCCGAGGCTCCATGGGCTGGCTTGCGCGCGCGCGAGCAGTAGCTCGTCCGTGCGCAGGCCACTGCACCAGAAACAAAATGAAGGGCTCAGCTGCTGTCAAATAGGTTCTATCATGCAATTATCATCTAATATAAGTTCATGCAAAGCCTTCTTCAATATCATAAGCTATCATGCATTCTAACATGATCTCATTACTAGAAATGATTCATAACAAAGCCTTAAAACATAACCATAAGGGCTCATAATCATGCAAGAAGCAATGTTATTCATTCAAGATCAAGCTACACCATGTTGTTTCAAAGGATTTAAACATCTATCAAATCCTAAATACAACAACAAGATAACAACTAGATCATCTACACGTTGTGAAACAAGTAGCTATAACAAGATCATGTTTAAAGCTCAACTCTACATCATGACAGCTCACTCAACCATCTAACCCGGATCATCACGCTATATCTCTTCAACCCTTGTTCTTCAAGATTGCCTTTGATTTGCTCCATTCCCTCCTATTGCCATGACACATACAACATAACAATAGCCGGATAACTCCGGTGAGAAATATATTTCCCAGTAAAAGCAACTAAACATGCATATCAAACATATATCAAGATCATGATATAAAAGTAATACAATGCATGTTTAAAAACAAGGTTCATCTCTTATCGAATTCTATCGTTTCATCGGTTGGGATCCCGAGAAGTAGATATCATAACTAATCCATCGACTCTCCCGATCGAGGTGGGGCTACTTATCTCACTTCTCTAGACTTTGAAGCCATTATATATGTAAATCAGACGCTAGGCTAAAACAACCACCCAGGCCATACATATACAATTCCTCAAATCGTCTATTTGAACGTTTCCGTTCATTTCAAAATCAAGGAATAAGTCTTCAAGATGAATGCAACATATATCATCATCAAAGCATTCATTATATCAAGAACTTATTCAATAACTCAAAGTAAAGCACATAAGAGCAATTAAGCAAATAAGTATGTGATTTAGGGGAACTCGATACAAACCATCTCGAGTTGTAATCCCAAACAAATAGTAGTCTACTTTTACCTTCGTATTTCGTCTGTTTTGAATGCTTCAACTCTGAACATAATCATCAAAACAGATATATCAAACTTCGATCAATTCTATCATATCAGAATTGTATCAAAATATCAATACATCTTCAATCCATTCATTTCCAAACCTTCACTTCTTCTTCCTTCAACGAAGTCCCGTTCTCGAGTCAATAAGACTTCACAATAATCTAAAATTGAAGAATAAAGATGCTACAACATCAGCAACATTTCAATGAACATCTCGGTTCAATTATCAGCTATCAAAACATCCATCTATTATCAAACCACTCATCCAAAACCGTAAGCAAACTTCCTTGGTTCAAACTTCGATCTCTTGAGTTGATTGAGCTCATAACATGTTTGAAATGTAAAGATTATCTTCTAACAAAATCAGTATATGATCTTCAGATCATTGGCTCAATCATAGACTATCAACAACGGTTTCAAAACATCAATCGATGGCATAACGACTGAAAATCGGTAACCGACGAAATATCGACTTCGAATTCAATCTCATATCAGCATATGTGATCATAAACCAGACAAATAACCACATACCAGCAGCTAAAATTTTGATAATACATGTTGGAGAATCCATACGATTCATTCAAAACTAAATCTTCAATCCGGTTTCGAATATAAACAAGACAACACGTCAAGAACAAGATCATATGCTCATGTACTGATCTCTGCCAATTTCGTTCTACAAAACATACTTAAAGTACTCAGAAACTTACATAAAATCGAAGTACTCATCGCAAGGATTCCAAAACATCTTTCGAAATTGAAATCGAACGAACGACGCAAAAGTTACGGCATTTTGAAACAATCAAATTCAAAGAAGTGGAAATGGTTTCGAGCCCTGTTCTTCCTAATTCTGAATTGCCACTCAATTACACGTATACAATCTGATTCATAGCTTAGAAATCAGATATGTATTGACATATTTGCAATATAGTCCCTCAAATCTTCAGTAATTGCAATTCAGTCCTCGGCCTTCGTTTTAATTCAATTTCAATCCTAAATAATTTAAGAATATTAGAATTTAAATCAAAACTCTAAATATTCCCAAATTAAATATACTCGGATTAAAATAAATTAAATTTGGATTAATTAAATAATCCCGGCCTTTTGCATTCTAGCCCTTAAAATATCAGTATGTGCAAATCAGTCCCTGATCGAGTTATATCTTCCAAATTCATCTTCTTTAATTTCCGAAACATGGAATTTAATCTTCAATTCCATAAATATTCAAATCGAATATTTATTCTTTTAATTTAAGAATTCTCGGAATTTAATTCTCAAAATCCGCATATTCTCAAATTAAATATTTTTAGCTCGAAAATTAAATCTATCATTTTCATAACTTCTCAAATCAATATTAGCCCATACTATGGAATTTAATTCTCAAATCCCATAATTAATAATTCAATATTTTCGGGTCTTACAATTCCTCCCCTCTAAGAAATGATTTCGTCCTCGAAATCGTAGTCAAGTCAAATATCAAGTCTGATAGACTGAATGATTATCTGAAGTTATTTTCACTTCAATCATTCAACTCTAATGTATTCAGTTGTACTCTAAGTACTTAATATAATTCTCTCAGTATTCCTCTTGTCTGATTCAAGTACACAGAAGGAATCTATCAATATTTCCTTACTTTAGATACGTGAAACAATTCAGATTCATTGTATCAAGCTGAAAAGAATAAATCTTTCCCATCGTCAATTCCATCTGATATCTTATTCAATAAAATTCAATATTCAACTTCATATTCTGAATCTGTAAATGAAATTCTGCTTTTTTTCTATTCTGAATTGAATGATGTTTCAAGAATAACTTTGTCGCTTAACTAATCCGTTTCAGCTTCCAAAGTTATATCTATCATTCCATTACTAATTCTGGTTCTTCTTTTCCGTTTTCATTTCATACAGATTCATCGTCAAATTCGTTGTGTATTTCGAATCAACTCCGATCGGATATCGACAAATCATGTCTGATCTGATGTCATATACCTCGGTAATATCATTACAACACAAAAAAAATCGGAGTTCCTTTCATCATATTATCATATCATTATCTCAAAATCGGCTCAATAGCTATTACAGGAATTATAATCCTCAAGTGGCAACATATCAAATCAAATAATACCGAATCAGGTATTAAAGTTCTGAGAATATCCTCAATATTTGGAAAATCGACTCAGATAATCCATCAATCGAATTCAACTCTCAGAACATCAGTCAATCAATCGATGCCACATTCTGTCAAATAAATCTAAAGTCTTAATTCGGACAATAGATTTTAATCATTCCTGTACTTTCATCATATCTCTATCTTCTTCACGGATCTGAATGGATAGCTGTTCGTCACATCTCATACAGAGTATTCTGCCCAAATTCTGATTAGTCTATTCGGACTATCAATTAATCAGAGTATAATATGTTGTAGTCACAGATTTCAAAGTATTCAGAACTATTGATAATCGGTATCATATCAGATAAAAAGTTCATTCTCACAAATTCGATTCATCATCTCTGACTAGTCTTCCCATTCAAGGATAATATATTGTACCTTTTCCTCAAAAAGTACTCAATGTCTTCGGATCTTCTGTATTAAAATTAATAGTAAACCCAATGTTTCAATCTAAAACATTATTTCCTGGCTTACTGTTCATTTTGCAATGAATCTAATCACAATTCAATGATTTGATCATACAGACAGATCATCGTATACAGTAATGTTCATCAGTCTGTTCATAACTACCACCTGTTTACCTCATCTATACTGTTTCATCACGGTAGTAGTTGCAAAATATTCTTTCAAATTATAATCTTGGTTCAATGTTTGGAGTTTCCAAACTAATATTGAACTCATCTGATCAACGATTTTCAACTTCTTCAGAAATTCTCTGTACGTTTAACTTTCAAAAACGTACTAATTCTCTTACTTCTATTTGCTTTATCTTCTGATAAAACAATTATCGAATGAATATTGAATTCATTGTTGTGCAATTCTTCAAATTCGGATATCTCTTTTCGGAAATATCAGGCACAATCAAAATAATCAATCATAATATAATTCATTCATTCGGATCTGAGGCTTCAATTCATATCTCAATCTGGCATTCTGTACTGAATTCTAATCACTTCAGTTTACTTCCTGTGTTACTTTCATTTTCTGAACAATTCTGCCTTACTTCCAATCGAAAATTCATTCTGATTGGTAATATATTCGTCTGAATATTCAAACCAGAATACACAAAAATCTGAAATCAATTCATCGGATGCCTATTCCATTCCTTATTCCTATCTCTCAATACCGACAATTCATATCATCTAAACCAAAAATCATGGATCATATTCAAATTCTTCTATCAGTTACGAGCCACTATCTTAAAATACACTGAAATATCATCAAAAGATCAATAATTCTCAAAATCAAAAGAAATAAATCAAGATTGAGAAAATCCCTCAATCAAGGTCATCCAAAATCAAATCTTCTGGATAACAAACTCTGCAAAGTGAAAACAACTCACTTGCATCACATAACTCAGAATGAGTAAATCAACACAGGCTCTAAACGAAAGCAATGTGTCATGAGAGCCAATCATTCAAGAATTATATCTCCAGTTGATGTAATCGATTCAGCATAATCAAAGAAAAGACTCATCTGTAACTAATTTTCATATCATCGTATATCTTCTAAACCTCAAGATTAATATATATAATTCATAATCTCATCAAGTCGGTAATTCATAAATTCTTCAATTCATCACTTCAATATTGAATTCCAGTTCACAACTTAAACTAAAGCCAAAATCTTATTGGAATATATCTGTAATCTCTATTCAGTAACATACTTATCAATGCTAATTTAGATCTTGAACATATCTCGTGCATTGAATATACTGATTTCGGAATATTTTTGTAATCAAACATCATATATCAAACCGACATCACAGAATCTTAATTCGAGATTCTATATCATATCATCATATTCATATGCACACTATGTTCTTGTTGATCTAATTTTATCGCTTCTGATCATCATACTGATTGGTTAATTCACAAAATCCATTGATTCAATAATCTGCAACTATCACTAATCAGTACTTAGGTAAATTCTCGCATAAACAATATCATGTTCAGTTTCAGTTCATCGAAGCAATAATTCTAATCTTCAGTTCAATTCACAAAATCTCTTTTCTAATACAGAGGTAATCATATAATAAGCTTTCAGCTATCATATATCTATTGAACCACTAATAAACAGGTCAAAACAAAATAAATCTGTTACCTGAAATTTCATTCTCAGGTGCAATTTCATTCTGATCCTCTGTATACTTTTGCTATTTATTCATTGAATAAATTTTAGCACATCTGTCTGACTTATCCTTACACTGTTTGTTCAGATATCCTCTTCCACAAAAAGTGTAATAATTTCTAATATACTCTGCATTCAGAATCAAACTAATCCATTTCGATTCGCTAGAGTTAGAGATTTAGTTTCATATCATTTATTTCATATCTGTTCTGGAATAAAAATTGTAGATAGAGTTGTGAGTATCTCACAAACTCTTTCATGTCTACAATTTCATTTTCCTAACTCATCATTCAGCTTTAATTCTCCTAGACAAGGCTATGTCTTTAAACAAAATGTTTCAGTCGTCAAAATTTATTAGACAAAATCTGCGGATTCAAGCCATTAAATAATTCACTCAATCTTGAGCTTTTCATCATCTACAATTCAGAGAATTGTAATAGACTTGAAAATTCTAATAAGGCATTTCTCAAATTCAAAAGATTCAACTTCTACAGGGTATATTTTTCTTTCTCATCAGTTCTATCTGTTGTGGCAAAGAACTATAAACATAATTCTGTTCTAAGCACTTACCAACAATCAACATACCTCTGCCTTCTTATCATTTCTTTATCAAAATCCACCAGCTGGTTGTTAGGTTTCGAAGTTGGTATTCAATCAATCTGATCCGATATTCATCTGAATCTTTCCGATATTTGAACAACTAATCAAGTTCTTCAAGCCAACTGTTACCTACAACATCATCTATTCATTTGCTGATATTCTGTTCTGTTCAATCAGAGATACTTCATTCAGCTGAGTAATACCGTTCTGTTCTGTTCAATCTGACCATAACATTCTGTTCAGTCTGGCCATACTAGTCTGTCAGTCTGGGGTGCTTACGTCACCCAAAGAACACTGTTCTACTCGAGTATGGGTGCTTACATCACCCGGGAAAAATCTTATAACAAAACGGTAAAAATCTAAAAATTTTACAAATCAGTAAATCAGGCAATTGAATTTCAAATATAGATCATGCTCACATGCAATTTATCAAATCATCGAATCATCAAATCAAGTAATGCATAATCATGCAATACAATACATGCATGTGACTCAATCTACCCCGCTCAGCTTCTATCTCAATCCAAGAACTTATGCTTTGATACCACCTGTTGTGACGACCCGAGTTCTAATCTCTCATTTAATCAAATGTCCAATATTAGATTAGACAAGAAACAATGTCTAAACAAAAGAGTAAAAAAAAAAAATTTTAAAAATAGATTGTCCTGCGCACGCGCGGGCATCACCCCTCGCGCGGGCGCAGTTCAACGAGCCCGAGGCTCCATGGGCTGGCTTGCGCGCGCGCGAGCAGTAGCTCGTCCGTGCGTAGGCCACTGCACCAGAAACAAAATGAAGGGCTCAGTTGCTGTCAAATAGGTTCTATCATGCAATTATCATCTAATATAAGTTCATGCAAAGCCTTCTTCAATATCATAAGCTATCATGCATTCTAACATGATCTCATTACTAGAAATGATTCATAACAAAGCCTTAAAATATAACCATAAGGGCTCATAATCATGCAAGAAGCAATGTTATTCATTCAAGATCAAGCTACACCATGTTGTTTCAAAGGATTTAAACATCTATCAAATCCTAAATACAACAACAAGATAACAACTAGATCATCTACACGTTGTGAAACAAGTAGCTATAACAAGATCATGTTTAAAGCTCAACTCTACATCATGACAGCTCACTCAACCATCTAACTCGGATCATCACGCTATATCTCTTCAACCCTTGTTCTTCAAGATTGCCTTTGATTTGCTCCATTCCCTCCTATTGCCATGACACATACAACATAACAATAGCCGGATAACTCCGGTGAGAAATATATTTCCCAGTAAAAGCAACTAAACATGCATATCAAACATATATCAAGATCATGATATAAAAGTAATACAATGCATGTTTAAAAACAAGGTTCATCTCTTATCGAATTCTATCGTTTCATCGGTTGGGATCCCGAGAAGTAGATATCATAACTAATCCACCGACTCTCCCGATCGAGGTGGGGCTACTTATCTCACTTCTCTAGACTTTGAAGCCATTATATATGTAAATCAGACGCTAGGCTAAAACAACCACCCAGGCCATACATATACAATTCCTCAAATCGTCTATTTGAACGTTTCCGTTCATTTCAAAATCAAGGAATAAGTCTTCAAGATGAATGCAACATATATCATCATCAAAGCATTCATTATATCAAGAACTTATTCAATAACTCAAAGTAAAGCACATAAGAGCAATTAAGCAAATAAGTATGTGATTTAGGGGAACTCGATACAAACCATCTCGAGTTGTAATCCCAAACAAATAGTAGTCTACTTTTACCTTCGTATTTCGTCTGTTCTGAATGCTTCAACTCTAAACATAATCATCAAAACAGATATATGAAACTTCGATCAATTCTATCATATCAGAATTGTATCAAAATATCAATACATCTTCAATCCATTCATTTCCAAACCTTCACTTCTTCTTCCTTCAACGAAGTCCCGTTCTCGAGTCAATAAGACTTCACAATAATCTGAAATTGAAGAATAAAGATGCTACAACATCAGCAACATTTCAATGAACATCTCGGTTCAATTATCAGCTATCAAAACATCCATCTATTATCAAACCACTCATCCAAAACCGTAAGCAAACTTCCTTGGTTCAAACTTCGATCTCTTGAGTTGATTGAGCTCATAACATGTTTGAAATGTAAAGATTATCTTCTAACAAAATCAGTATATGATCTTCAGATCATTGGCTCAATCATAGACTATCAACAACGGTTTCAAAACATCAATCGACTGCATAACGACTGAAAATCGGTAACCGACGAAATATCGACTTCGAATTCAATCTCATATCAGCATATGTAATCATAAACCAGACAAATAACCACATACCAGCAGCTAAAATTTCGATAATACATGCTGGAGAATCCATAAGATTCATTCAAAACTAAATCTTCAATCTGGTTTCGAATATAAACAAGACAACACGTCAAGAACAAGATCATATGCTCATGTACTGATCTCTGCCAATTTCGTTCTACAAAACATACTTAAAGTACTCAGAAACTTACATAAAATCGAAGTACTCATCGCAAGGATTCCAAAACATCTTTCGGAATTGAAATCGGACGAACGACGCAAAAGTTACGGCATTTTGAAACAATCGAATTCAAAGAAGTGGAAATGGTTTCGAGCCCTGTTCTTCCTAATTCTGAATTGCCACTCAATTACACGTATACAATCTGATTCATAGCTTAGAAATCAGATATGTATTGACATATTTGCAATATAGTTCCTCAAATCTTCAGTAATTGCAATTCAGTCATCGGCCTTCGTTTTAATTCAATTTCAATCCTAAATAATTTAAAAATATTAGAATTTAAATCAAAACTCTAAATATTCCCAAATTAAATATACTCGGATTAAAATAAATTAAATTCGGATTAATTAAATAATCCCGGCCTTTTGCATTCTAGCCCTTCAAACATCAGTATGTGCAATCAGTCCCTGATCGAGTTATATCTTCCAAATTCATCTTCTTTAATTTCCGAAACATGGAATTTAATCTTCAATTCCATAAATATTCAAATCGAATATTTATTCTTTTAATTTAAGAATTCTCGGAATTTAATTCTCAAAATCCGCATATTCTCAAATTAAATATTTTTAGCTCGAAAATTAAATCTATCATTTTCATAACTTCTCAAATCAATATTAGTCCATACTATGGAATTTAATTCTCAAATCCCATAATTAATAATTCAATATTTTCGGGTCTTACAAAGTAGTCCTCACCGGCAAGAAATGAGCTGACTTGGTGAGTCTATCCACAATCACCCAAATCGCTGTGCAACCTCTGGCACTCCTCGGTAAGCCAACCACAAAGTCAATCGTAATATTCTTCCATTTCCATTCCGGAATAGGAAGAGGTCTAAGAAGTCCTACTGGACGCTGATGCTCTGTCTTGACTTGCTGACAAGTCAAGCACTCTGACACCACTCTCCCGATGTCTCTCTTCATCCCGGGCCACCAATACAATAGCTGCAAATCTCTGTACATGTTCGTAATTCCGGGGTGAATGGAGTACAGAGATGTGTGAGCCTCTGCTAAAATCTCAGCTCTTAACTGATAGACGTTCGGTACCCACATCCTACCACGGTACTAAACAATGCCATCCACAACTGTATAAAGACGACCACCCTTGGCCTCATCTCTCTGCCTCCAACGCTGTAACTCCTCATCAGTAGTCTGTCCAACTCTGATCCGATCTCACAGAATTGGCTGCATCGTCAACATAGACAAGCTCGGTGCATGACCACTCGAGTAAAACTCCAAATCAAACCTCTGAATCTCACTCTGCAGTGGTAGCTGTACTGACAAACACGATACCACTGACGACTTCCGACTCAAAGCATCGGCCACTACATTAGCTTTACCTGGATGGTAGCTAATGTCACAGTCATAATCCTTCACTAACTCCAACCATCGGCGCTGTCTCATGTTCAATTCCTTCTGAGTGAAAAAATACTTGAGACTCTTGTGGTCGGTGAAAATCTTGCACTTCTCACCATACAGATAGTGCCTTCAGATTTTCAAAGCGAAGACCACTGCTGCTAACTCCAAATCATGCATCGGGTAGTTCTGCTCGTGAATCTTCAACTGTCTCGACGCATAAGCAATAACCTTACCACACTGCATAAGTACTGCGCCTAAACCTAGCTTAGACGCGTCGGTGTACACCACTAACTCCTCGTGCGGTACTGTCATCGCTAAAACCGGTGCGGTAGTGAGTGCTTCCTTCAGCTGATCGAAGCTCCTCTGACAGTCTGGACTCCAAATAAACTTCGCATTCTTCTTGGTTAAGGAAGTCAAGGGTACTGCAAAAAACCCTTGATGAAATTCCTATAATATCCTGCCAAACCCAAGAAACTGCGAATCTCCGAAGCATTCTTCGGAATACCCCAATTCTGCACTGCCTCAACCTTCGACTGATCAACTGCAATCCCATCTCTCGAAATAATGTGGCCAAGAAACGCCACCTGCTCGAGCCAAAACTCACACTTGCTGAACTTGGCATACAAACGATGCTCCCTCAAAATCTGCAAGGCCGTCTGTAGATGCTGTCTATGCTCCTCAATGCTCCTAGAGTAGATCAAGATATCATCATTGAAGACTATGATGAACTGATCTAGATACGGCTGAAAAACTCGGTTCATGAGATCCATGAAAACCGCTGGAGCATTGGTCATCCCAAATGGCATCACTAGGAACTCGTAATACCCATACCGTGTCCGGAAAGCAGTCTTGGACACATCTGCATCTCTAACCCGCAGCTGATGATAACCAGATCGCAGGTCGATCTTGGAGAACACTGAAGCTCCCTGCAACTGATCAAATAAATCCTCTATCCTCGGCAGTGGATACTTATTCTTCACTGTGACCCTATTGAGCTCTCGATAATCGATGCACATTCTCATACTGACATCCTTCTTCTTCACAAATAACACTGGAGCTCCCCATGGAGAAAAGCTAGGACGAACAAAGCATTTCTCTAATAATTTCTGTATCTGCTCCTTCAACTCTTTCATCTCGGTAGGAGCAAGTCTGTATGGTGTCTTAGAGATAGGCACGGTGTCTGGCACTAAGTCAATGCTGAACTCCACATCCTCACTGGTGGAATTCCTGCAACATCCTCCGGAAAGACATCTGGAAAGTCACGAACCACCTCTATCTCTGATAATGATCTGCTAGATGGTTCTGAGGCCGTGACAATACTCGCTAGAAACCCCTGGAAACCCCGTCTCAACAACTTCCTCGCCTGAATAAGAGATATCACCTGAGGAAAATCACTGCTCTGAGATGCATGGAAAGTAAACGGGTCGCCTCCTGACGGTTTCACTGACACTGACCTCCGACGAAAATCAATCGAAGCTCCATTGACTGTCAACCAGTCCATACCCAATATCAAATCAAAGCCGCTTAACGGCAAAACCACTACATTTGCGCGAATGGAGTGTCCCTGTAGCTCTAACTCTAGCTCTCGGATGACACTAGAGGTAGTAATAATCTGCCCTGACGGCATAGTAACATCATACCCAGTGTCAATAATCTCAGGTGTGATGCCTATCCGCCTGATAAATTCCAGGGAGATAAACGAATGCGTAGCCCCTGAATCTAGCAACGCAAACGTGGAATTGCCTCCAACTAGAATTCTTCCTGCACGCAGAAAATTCCCAACAATTTCATACCACTACTAAACTTTTCCCCAACGAGTCACTACTAACCCTTAATTCTAATCACAAGTAAAACATGCTTCTTATTCTAACATGCAGATAGATAACCCAAATAACAACAATTTCGCAAGAAACGAGATTATTAACCAAAGGGAAAATCATAAAATACTAGGGATAAGATATACCGGTGATCAAGGAGGTGTCTGGGTCTGCCTCCTCTTCCTGCATGACGAACACTCTACCAGCCGTGTTCTTCTTCCTCGGGCAGTTAGCTATCTGATGCCCTGGCTCTCTGCAGTGGTAACAAACTCCTGCTCCCAACAGACAAGGTCCCGAATGCATCTTCTGACACTTCGGGCAAGTAGGAAAACCTATAGCATTAGGGGCCCCGCCCCTCTGCTGCTGTGGCCTCTTCTGCTGCGAATTCGGGCCCTTAGCCGGCCCAGTAAACTGCTTCTTCGCAGGAGGCTGCGAAGATGGTCGCTGATACCCCGACTGAATCTGTCTCTTCCCTTGCTGCTCGCTGCATCTCTCTCCTACCCTCTTCTGACCTCAGTGCTCTACTAACTGCCGCCTCATATGTAGCGACGTCCATCATACGTACGTCGTGCTTGATATCCGCTCTCAGTCCCTCCACAAACTGCCTCATCTTCTCCGGTGGACTGTCTGCAATCAGGGGCACAAAATGACAGCCCCTCTCGAACTGGCTCACGTACTCAACCACTGACCTGTCCCCCTGCCGGAGACTCATAAACTCCCGGATCATGCGACTCCTCACATCCTCCGTGAAATACTTGGCGTAGAAGACACGCCTGAACTCCGCCCAAGACAGTGTAGGGAGGTGTACTCCCCTGGCAGCACCCTCCCACCAAAGAGCTGCGTCTCCCCTCAACATATACGTCGCACAGTTCACCCTGTCCGCATCTGTGATCCCCATATATGCAAAGATGGACTCCAAAGAACGAATCCACCCCTCAGCCACCAATGGATCGGTGGTACCAAGGAACTCCTTCGGACCCTTCTTCTGGAACAGCTCAGCTACGTCCTTCTCATGGGACATTCTGGGACGTGAAGCCTGCTGCTCTAACAGAGCAATAACCACTGCCATCAAAGTAGCATTGGCCTGCTCCAATGCTGCAAGTGGGTTCTGCGAAGGTGGAGGTGGAGGTGGAGGTGGAGGTGGAGATTCCCCACGTCTGCGCATCGGTCTGGGAGGCATTCTGCACCACCACATATTTCTTTACGTAAATCGCCATGCATAACTAAGTAATTAAAAATTTTCTGCTAACATAAATGCTTAAGTCTTAAACATGATACTACTAGATCATACTAAAAGCAATTAAAACTTACAGACCGGTAGCGTGGATTTCTGAGCTCGCATAGCAGTGATGACCCCACCAAGAACGCGTCTCTGATACCAATTGAAACAACTACTACTAATAATAAATGCGGAAAATTTTTTTTTTTTTTAAAAAAATATTAATTAAAATAGATGTACATACATGCCCATACATATATGCACAAAAATAAACAGATTTAAAAATAGCTCAAATAAAATGCAACGTTTAATAAAGTAAATGTCTGAGTCATGCATTAAATAAAAAATGATGTTCTAAACAATTGAATAAAAGTTTGCATGCACTGAAAATATTTCAGTAAAAATATATATACTAGTACCAACCACTGAAAATGAATAAAAAGAACGACATGTTTAATATTCCATAAAAACATAATCATAAAAACTCAGACGACGGCCGCGGGGGATCACTGCATGCCCACTCATATGTCCTCGCCTCCGGTGGGTACTATGTCCTCTACGTACTCACCTGCACAATACCAGTGTAGTGAGCCTAGAAGCCCAACATGCTAACATAATAAGGATTTAAAATAATTTAAATCACTTTAATACTAATACATACCATATACATGAATGAGCATGCTTAAAATAATATCATTGACATCACATAACTTAAATTAACTTAAATATCATAACATGAATAATACATACATTGTTGAGCAAAGTATTTTCTAACATCGCATGGTTGTATCCATAGTGTAATCTTAAATCATACATTAAATACTGATCAGCGTGAAAACCAACGTATGTGGCGGTGACGAATCACCTCTTAAATTGGCAGTAAACTGCCCTTCAATAGTTCACATATGGGGACGAATCCCCCTCAAATTGTCACACTACTTCAACTTCCAACATAAAATATTTTCTTTTGCTCAACCTTAAACATTAAATCATGCATAAAATTATTTCATGAATGCATGCACTTAAATAAAATGTGTGTCCTTCATACATATTTAATTTAATTTCATACTAACATATAAATATAAAAAAAATAACTTCAATGCATAAAAATAATTAAATATATATTCAGGACACATGCAAATTTATCCTGGATTGTACTGACTGTTGGCCCTAACACTCAAGCCCATTTACTTAAATCTGGCCCATTAACACTGAGACTGGCCCATTAACATACTTAAGCCCAATAAAAATTATTCTAAGCCCAATTAAATAATTAAAGCCCATTAAAACATTCCTGGCCCAATTAACGACCTATTCTGGCCCAATGGGCCCAAAAGCCCAAAGACTGGCCCAATAACTTCCATGGGCCCCCAAGGCCCATAAAAATTAGTGGACTCACTTAATTAATTTAATTAAGCCCAATAATAATTAAATTTAATCCAAATAATTAAATGGAACCCAAATCGTTTTATTTTCAATTAATTGGCCCAAAAACCAATTAAATCATAAAATACTTTAAAATTAAAAAGACTCGAGTCCGGCCCACCTAACCCGAACCCGGACCAACTTAACCCGACCCACTACCCTACTGACCCAACCCAGGCCATAGACCCGACCCGGAACCAACCCTAACCCTAAACCCGTCGCCCCCTTTTCCCGTCTCAGCTGCGGCCGTGAGCAGCAGCCACTCCTTGGCTGCTGCTGGCCAGCTCCGGCCGCCCCTGGCCGAAGCGCCACCGCCCAGACGTAGCCCACGTCTGGGCGGACCTAACCTGCACCAGCCCCCAGCCCCATGCAGCCTGGACCCCCATCACCGAACCTCCTTCTCCAAAACCCTAAACCTGTGCACTCTTGGAACCCGATCGACCTAGCTTGTTTCCTGGGCTCTTTTGGCTCGAACCACTTGAGCCACTCGAGTCCAGACCACCCTCTCTCGACCTAGGGACCCCCGACCAGCAGCTGGGCACACCATGGATGAAAAAATGTGAGTATAGATGGAAGAAATACATGAATATGGTGCAAACAACAAAGTCAAACCATTTTCTGAAAAATAAAGAAAAGTTTCGATGCATACACTTCACCTACATAATACATACTGATATGGTGTTTAAAAAGGAAGGAAAATCATGCCTTGCACCGTAGATTGAAGAGAAGTAGGCGCGTGGGACGATTCCGGGACGACGGGGCGATGATTTAACTTGAAAACCTCAAGAACCGGGGCTATGGAGTCTTCTTGGAGGCTGCTGATCGGTCGAAGAAGAAATGAAGGAGAGGGGGTGGCGGCTGTGTGAGAGTGATCGGGTGAGAGGGTTGGGTAGAATAGGTTTAGGTTTTTAATTTAATTAAAAGTAGGTTTTAGGATAATTAAAATATTAATAAGCGTTTTTAAATATAAAATATATAACTTAAAAACACTAATTAAGAAGTAAAATCTGATAACTAAAATTAAAATCCCGAAATATATAATTAAGGGAATTTTAAAAATAATTAAAGTCACTATTTTGGCTAAATTTGAATAAAAACGGACTCCTAAAATTATATAAAACTAAATACTAAAAATTTTGAGGTAATAAAACTCAAAATAGTATTTTTGGACTCTTAAAAGGCTCATGAAATAAATTGGATAGAAAGTTGTCATCCCGTCCGTCCACGGTCCCGTCTACGCGATAAATAATTAAAATACCAATAATTCATAAAAATCACTAATTATGGGTTAAATGCTTGAAAATAATTTAAATCATGCACAAATAATTCACATAATAATTTAACCCATAATCAAAAATTTTAAATAAATAAATTTCCTAATTATGCATGCGAATTCACGTATTTAAAATACCGGGTGTTACACAATATTCTTATGCTAAAACACCTATACGGATTCTGTTAGACTCGTGCATCATTTACAAGCTTATTAAAATATATATTGGCATTTGCAATGATCTATACATTGTAAAAGAGTGATGAAGACACCATATTGTCTTAATCTAATCAAATAGAGTCCATTGTAGTCCCTACTTGATAATATTACATTAAAACACCTATACGGATTTTGATTGACTTGTGGACCAATAACTAGCTTATTCAAACCAATTAGAGTGCATTGGATTCCCAACATAATATTCTTAAGCTAAAATACCTATACGGATTCTGTTAGACTCGTGCATCATTTACAAGCTTATTACAACATATATTGGCATTTTCAATCATCTATACATTGTAAAAGAGTGATAAAGACACCATATTGTCTTAATCTAATCAATTAGAGTCCATTAAAGTCTCTACTTGATAATATTACGCTAAAACACCTATACGGATTTTGATTGACTTGTGGACCAATAATTAGCTTATTCAAACCAATTAGAGTGCATAGGATTCCCAACTTAATATACTTAAGCTAAAACACCTATACGGATTCTGTTAGACTCGTGCATCATTTACAAGCTTATTACAACATATATTGGCATTTGCAATGATCTATACATTGTAAAAGAGTGATGAAGACACCATATTGTCTTAATCTAATCATTTAGAGTCCATTGGAGTCCCTACTTGATAATATTACGCTAAAACACTTATAAAGATTTTGATTGACTTGTGGACCAATAACTAGTTTATTCAAACCAATTAGAGTGCATTGGATTTCCAACTTAATATTCTTAAGCTAAAACACCTATACGGATTCTGTTAGACTCGTGCATCATTTACAAGCTTATTACAACATATATTGGCATTTGCAATGATCTATACATTGTAAAAAAGTGATGAAGACACCATATTGTCTTAATCTAATCAATTAGAGTTCATTGGAGTCCCTACTTGATAATATTACACTAAAACACCTATACGGATTTTGATTGACTTGTGGACCAATAACTAGCTTATTCAAACCCATTAGAGTGCATTCGATTCCCAACTTAATATTCTTAAGCTAAAACACCTATACGGATTCTGTTAGACTCGTGCATCATTTACAAGCTTATTACAATATATATTGGCATTTGCAATGATCTATACATTGTAAAAGAGTGATGAAGACACCATATTGTCTTAATCTAATCAATTAGAGTCCATTGGAGTCCCTACTTGATAATATTACGCTAAAACACCTATACGGATTTTGATTAACTTGTGTACCAATAACTAGTTTATTCAAACCAATTAGAGAGCATTGGATTCACAACTTAATAATCTTAAGCTAAAACACCTATACGGAATCGGTTAGACTCGTGCATCATTTACAAGCTTATTACAACATATATTGGCATTTGCAATGATCTATACATTGTAAAAGAGTGATGAAGACACCATATTGTCTTAATCTAATCAATTAGAGTCCATTGGAGTCCCTACTTGATAATATTACGCTAAAACACCTATACGGATTTTTATTGACTTGTGGACCAATAACTACCTTATTCAAACCAATTAGAGTGCATTGGATTCCCAACTTAATATTCTTAAGATTAAACACCTATACGGATTCTGTTAGACTCGTGCATCATTTACAAGCTTATTACAACATATATTGGCATTTGCAATGATCTGTACATTGTAAAGAGTGATGAAGACACCATATTGTCTTAATCCAATCAATTAGAGTCCATTGGAGTCCCTACTTGAAAATATTACGCTAAAAGACCTATAAGGATTTTGATTAACATGTGTAACAATAACGAGCTTATTCAAACCAATTAGAGTGCATTGGATTCCCAACTTAATATTCTTAAGCTAAAACACCTATACGGATTCTCTTAGACTCGTGCATCATTTACAAGCTTATTACAACATATATTGGCATTTGCAATGATCTATACATTGTAAAAGAGTGATGAAGACACCATATTGTCTTAATCTAATCAATTAGAGTCCATTGGAGTCCCTACTTGATATTATTACGCTAAAACACCTATACGGATTTTGATTAACTTGTGGACCAATAACTAGCTTATTCAAACCAATTAGAGTGCATTGGATTCACAACTTAATATTCTTAAGCTAAAACACCTATACGGATTCTGTTAGACTCGTGCATCATTTACAAGCTTATTACAACATATATTGGCATTTTCAATCATCTATACATTGTAAAAGAGTGATAAAGACACCATATTGTCTTAATCTAATCAATTAGAGTCCATTAAAGTCTCTACTTGATAATATTACGCTAAGACACCTATACGGATTTTGATTGACTTGTGGACCAATAATTAGCTTATTCAAACCAATTAGAGTGCATAGGATTCCCAACTTAATATACTTAAGCTAAAACACCTATACGGATTCTGTTAGACTCGTGCATCATTTACAAGCTTATTACAACATATATTGGCATTTGCAATGATCTATACATTGTAAAAGAGTGATGAAGATACCATATTGTCTTAATCTAATCAATTAGAGTCCATTGGAGTCCCTACTTGATAATATTACGCTAAAAGACCTATACGGATTTTGATTAACTTGTGTACCAATAACTAGCTTATTCAAACCAATTAGAGTGCATTGGATTCCCAACTTAATATTCTTAAGCTATAACACATATACGGATTCTGTTAGACTCGTGCATCATTTACAAGTTTATTACAACATATATTGGCATTTGCAATGATCTATACATTGTAAAAGAGTGATGAAGACACCATATTATTTTAATCTAATCAATTAGAGTTCATTGGAGTCCCTACTTTATAATATTACGCTAAAACACCTATACGGATTTTGAATGACTTGTGGACCAATAACTAGCTTATTCAAACCAATTAGAGTGCATTGAATTTCCAACTTAATATTCTTAAGCTAAAACACCTATACGGATTCTGTTAGACTCGTGCATCATTTAAAAGCTTATTATAATATATATTGGCATTTGCAATGATCTATACATTGTAAAAGAGTGATGAAGACACCATATTGTCTTAATCTAATCAAATAGAGTCCATTGTAGTCCCTACTTGATAATATTACGTTAAAACACCTATATAGATTTTGATTGACTTGTGGACCAATAACTAGCTTATTCAAACCAATTAGAGTGCATTGGATTCCCAACATAATATTCTTAAGCTAAAATACCTATACGGATTCTGTTAGACTCGTGCATCATTTACAAGCTTATTACAACATATATTGGCATTTTTAATGATCTATACATTGTAAAAGAGTGATAAAGACATCATATTGTCTTAATCTAATCAATTAGAGTCCATTGGAGTCCCTACTTGATAATATTACGCTAAACAACCTATACGGATTTTGATTGACTTGTGGACCAATAATTAGCTTATTCAAACCAAATAGAGTGCATTGGATTCCCAACTTAATATTCTTAAGTTAAAACACCTATACGGATTCTGTTAGACTCGTGCATCATTTACAAGCTTATTAAAACATATATTGGCATTTGCAATGATCTATACATTGTAAAAGAGTGATGAAGACACCATATTATCTTAATCTAATCAATTAGAGTCCATTGGAGTCCCTACTTGATAATATTACGCTAAAATACTTATACGGATTTTGATTGACTTGTGGACCAATAACTAGTTTATTCAAACCAATTAGAGTGCATTGGATTCTCAACTTAATATTCTTAAGCTAAAATACCTATACGGATTCTGTTAGACTCGTGCATCATTTACAAACTTAGTACAACATATATTGGCATTTGCAATGATCTATACATTGTAAAAGAGTGATGAAGACACCATATTGTCTTAATCTAATCAATTAGAGTTCATTGGAGTCCCTACTTGATAATATTACACTAAAACACCTATAAGGATTTTGATTGACTTGTGGACCAATAACTAGCTTATTCAAACCCATTAGAGTGCATTGGATTCCCAACTTAATATTCTTAAGCTAAAACACCTATACGGATTCTGTTAGACTCGTGCATCATTTACAAGCTTATTACAATATATATTGGCATTTGCAATGATCTATACATTGTAAAATAGTGATGAAGACACCATATTGTCTTAATCTAATCAATTAGAGTCCATTGGAGTCCCTACTTGATAATATTACGCTAAAACACCTATACGGATTTTGATTGACTTGTGGACCAATAACTACCTTATTCAAACTAATTAGAGTGCATTGGATTTCCAACTTAATATTCTTAAGCTAAAGCACCTATACGGATTCTGTTAAACTTGTGCATCATTTACAAGCTTATTACAACATATATTGGCATTTGCAATGATCTATGCATTGTAAAAAAGTGATGAAGACACCGTATTGTCTTAATCTAATCAATTAGAGTCCATTGGAGTCCCTACTTGATAATATTACGCTAAAACACCTATACGGATTTTGATTAACTTGTGTACCAATAACTAGCTTATTCAAACCAATTAGAGTGCATTGGATTCCCAACTTAATATTCTTAAGCTAAAACACCTATACGGATTATGTTAGACTCGTGCATCATTTATAAGCTTATTACAACATATATTGGCATTTGCAATGATCTATACATTGTAAAAGAGTGATGAAGACACCATATTGTCTTAATCTAATCAATTAGAGTCCATTGGAGTCCCTACTTGACAATATTAAGCTAAAACACCTATACGGATTTTGATTGACTTGTGGACCAATAACTACCTTATTCAAACCAATTAGAGTGCATTGGATTTCCAACTTAATATTCTTAAGATAAAACACCTATACGGATTCTGTTAGACTCGTGCATCATTTACAAGCTTATTACAACATATATTGGCATTTGCAATGATCTATACATTGTAAAAGAGTGATAAAGACACCATATTGTCTTAATCTAATCAATTAGAGTCCATTGGAGTCCCTACTTGATAATATTACACTAAAAAACCTATACGGATTTTGATTGACTTGTGGACCAATAACTAGCTTATTCAAACCCATTAGAGTGCATTGGATTCCCAACTTAATATTCTTAAGCTAAAACACCTATACGGATTCTGTTAGACTCGTGCATCATTTACAAGCTTGTTACAACATATATTGGCATTTGCAATGATCTATACATTGTAAAAGAGTGATGAAGACACCATATTGTCTTAATCTAATCAATTAGAGTCCATTGGAGTCCCTACTTGATAATATTATGCTAAAACACTTATACGGATTTTGATTGACTTGTGGACCAATAACTACCTTATTCAAACCAATTAGAGTGCATTGGATTTCCAACTTAATATTCTTAAGCTAAAACACCTATACGGATTCTGTTAGACTCGTGCATCATTTACATGCTTATTACAACATATATTGGCATTTGCAATTATCTATACATTGTAAAAGAGTGATGAAGACACCATATTGTCGTAATCTAATCAATTAGAGTCCATTGGAGTCCCTACTTGATAATATTACGCTAAAACACCTATACGGATTTTGATTAACTTGTGTACCAATAACTAGTTTATTCAAACCAATTAGAGTGCATTGGATTCCCAACTTAATATTTTTAAGCTAAAACACCTATACGGATTCTGTTAGACTCGTGCATCATTTACAATCTTATTACAACATATATTGGCATTTGCAATGATCTATACATTGTAAAAGAGTGATGAAGATTTCTTCAACCAAATCTACTGTGGTAACCAAGTACAAGGAGTGGTACTTTTTGCAGTTGGAACTTGATGTCCTTTCAAGTTTGGTGAAGTTGATATTTAAGTTCATATTCCAATTTGTCGATAGAGGTTGATAAAGTCCACAAATTTGCCTTTTCCATCCCTCATCTTTGGGATTCTTGAATTATATGGCTTTATCCGAGACATTGATGAGTCTGTGTCTCTGGTTGGTGAAGAATTGAATGTTGCTCATATTTTGCTGAAAGGAAAAATAGAACTACTTGGTCTGAATTTGATGTTGTGCCTCGTGTTGCCAACACTGCGCGCAACACTGCTCCCACAACTGATTTTCTGCATATCACTAATGCTGCTGTACAATCTTTGATGGATCATGCAGTGAAGAAAATAAGTCGGGAGAAGGAAGACAGTATATACTATGAAGCCTTATTGACCGAGTATCGATCGATGATTGAATTTGATGTTTTTGTTCCTCCTATTGCTACTGAGGAAATTGTCTTTTATGGTGATGATGAAGCTTCATTGACTTAAGTTCTGGACATTGTAAAGCAAGGGAAGGTTGATATTTCTATTGTTGTTTTTGCTCAACCTTCCGATGATGAGCTTGATAGATAGATGCTGGAATAATTTGCTGCAATCAGGCCCAATGTATCTTATAATTCCCCCGTATATAAGATGAGTCTGATGCTTAAGCTAGTGAGGAATCTAGTTTTTCGAGGAAGATGATGTTGATGCTGGTGTTGCTGATGGTGTTGCCAACATCACAGACAACACGGATGCTGCTGAGTTTTACTTGACTACTGTATTTTTCCACAAGTTCTACTATGGAGAAGATACTGTTGTGTGGCACTTGTATGTGAATCGATGCTGATTGATGAGAAGAATATCGATGTGGATGCCTATGGAAGGATCAATTTGGTTGAATTTTTGAAAGGCCCAAAAGCTATTTTATAGTTTACTCCAGTGGTGCTCTACAGTAGGAAACCAGTGCTGGAATTTTTGTGAGAAAAAATATTTTTGAGTTAACCCCGCCATAATCAATACTCTTTATGACACACCGGATGTTGAAGAAGGGAACCACCCTAATATTCATGAAGCTACTGCTTACTCATCGGTGGTTTGCTCAAAAGTTTCCTGGACAACTCTTTGTTGCACAGGTCACATTCTTTTACTCTATCTTACGCAATTGGATGCTTTCTACAAGCTCCACTGTGGTGACTCGACCACAAGAGTTTGTGTCATTTGCTATAGAGACTGAGAGCACTTTCCTTTTTTAGCAAAGCTCGTATTCAAGACTATACTCCAGTTTGCAGATGGAAGATTAAAATCCATCAAGATGGCTTTTACATCTTTGATCTATGGAATTTTGGAGTTTTAAGGTTTGCTTTGCGATTTTGGTGAAGGTCTTTGAACTGACTGAAGATCTGCAGGCTGTAGCTGCTTTAATAAGAGGGAAGAGAAACTTTGACCTTCCTTGGTCTGAATCTACTGTTGTTGTTACTGGTGCTGATGTTGTTCCCGGTGTTGTCAACACGGGAGACAACATTGAAGAACCTGAAGAAACTGTGCCTCAACAATCCACTCTGGATTTCTCTCTCACTATCATTCAGGCTCTCATGGCTCATGTTGCGAAGGATACTGCCCAAGCCCTGGAGGACTTGGATCTTTATGGAGTCTTGTTAGCTGTCTGTCGTACAAGATTTGGCATTTTTGGCCAAAAAGGGGGAGAGAATGCACAAGATGAGGCTGGTCCATCTGGGACTAAGGACGATGAGGATGAGGACAATGAAGATCAGGAGGGATCTGATATTGATCAATTTTGGATTGATTGGTGTCACCCCATATTTTTTCCTTATCTCATCTTAGCTTTAATTTTCTATTTATATCTGTTTTTGTTTTGCTCTAGTTATGTGCCCTAATTGCTCTGATATGCTTTAACTAGATTAACTACTTCTACCCCACTTATGCTCTGATATATGAACTATAAAATCCTTAAGTGTTAAAGTTGATGTTATCCTTGGTGTTTCCAACACAAGGGACAACACCTTCAGGGGGAGACTTAAAATTCAGGAGGAGAAGTGTTTTAAACTCAGGGGGAGTTTATGTTTATAATTGTTTGTGCTGGTTTTGTCCAGAAAGACAAAAAGGGAGAGATTGAAGGGAATTTTAATTCATTGAAAATCTTTTTCTTAAGCGTGTTAATTATAATATTGAATTTCGCCTTCTAGACAATAGATTTGATTTGAGATGGTTAAATATTCTATGATCTCGAGATTGACTAGGATAGATATTTAACTAAAATGAATATTATATCTTGATTAGAAAATTAAGGGATTTATGTTTATAAAATATTATCAAGATATGATATGATAAGTTGAATATTTATGTGCTATTATCGAAAATATTGAGATAGATATTTGTCTAGATTAATTAATATTTGGATAAGAAAATATTGTGTATTATTGATTATCATATATTATCAAGATATTATCAATTATATTTAAAAGAGTCTTATTCCTAACAAAGTCTTATTTCCTTATTTATGTAGGACTCTACAAGGAATCCTTTCTCTACTTGGACTCTCATCTATAAGTAAAGGATTTCTGAGCACAAACAAACGTACACTTCATAGGAGAATTCAGAAGAGTTTTCAAATAAAATCACATAGAAGAATTCGAAGATTCTGAAGAAGTTTTGCAACCATCGTTGTTGCTTGTTCCCGTGCTGCCGTTCGTGTTGAAGACATCAAAGACAACACTGTGGGAACTGTGTTGATCGAAGATCTTTTCTGTCTCTTCAATTTAGGCTACGGGAGTTGCATCTGATTTGTTTTATATTCTGATTATTTAGGATGCAAGTTTGATTTCTCAACTTATTGAGAAATTTAGGATTTAATGATTTTTCGTAAAATCACTAGGATTACTTTGTAAGACAGATCTTACGTTTACTAGTGATATTTAGCCCTAAGGCACCCGCACGAGTTTTTATACTCGTGCAAAATTAATTTCTTGTGTTATTTATTTTTGTTTATTTTTCGCTGCACTGTGTTGTCGTTGATGTTGTGACATCGCAGACAATACTGACTCTTTATTTTAACCTACAATTACAATACGATTTCTATCAGACATAAACTATAGAATATTACATAATAAAGCTAAACATATTTTTTAGTTGATGCTTCGGAAAGTAAAGTTATTGGGGTAGAATCTTATATTTGCATATCCAAAATAATGTCGTCCCCGTTTTGATACATTTCCATCTTGAGCGTTTGATAGATCGAATTCGTAAATAGATCTTCTTGTAGTAAACAATAGGATTTGACCTCTTAAAATTAGGGTTGACAAAATTCTAAAAATTTCCGACCTTTTTCCGATTCTCAATCCGTTCACGTCTCGAATTTTTCTCGTCCCGAACTTTTTCCGATATCCCGACCCGATTAATTTTGGGATCGGGATAGGGGGCTCTACCCGACGGGATTTCCGACCCGACCCGAATATTTTAATAATATTTTTTAATTAAAAAAATTGAATGTTTTTTTATAATTTTTTTGTTTTAATATTAATGTTTTATAATTATCTACCATATAATTATTTTTTAATTTTTATATTTATATTTTTAAATATTAACAGTGAGTTATAAATTTTTATTTTGTTTTTTTATTATTATGAATAATTATATGTGTTTATTGTATTAATCAAGTAGTTGTTTTAGTTTATTTGTAATGTATTAAGAAGATGTTTTAATTTTTAATGGTTATATACAAAAAAAATTTAATTTATTTGTAATGCACTAAGAAATTCTTTGAGTTTCTTCATAATTTTTTTTTTAAAAAAAATTCATAGAAATATTTTTTAAAAAATATTGTTCGAGATTACCCTCTCCCGACCCGATCTCACCCCTGTTTAAAACAAAAAAATTCTGTCACAACTTTGTTCTCTGCTTTGTTCACACCCATTTCTTTAAGTCTCTTGTGCAATATGCGCTTCCACATAACTATACTTGTCTTTCCAACTTGGCACATGACCCAAATTGAAAACTTATGTGCATGGAATTTTGTAAAACAAATGCTCTCCAAATTAGTCTCTTTGTCTATCCATTTGAAAATAGCATACTTCGCAAATATAATGCCTTTTCTTGATTTGTTTTGGAATCGGAATAAATTTTGACATATTCTCTTTTATATCAAAAACAACTATGTAAGGCCAATAGAAAGGAGTTTTTTTTGGCAATATATATCTCATTGTCACAATAAAATAAACTTGATCCTTGACTTCGATTGAATATTCAAGAAACATACTTCTTTCACCGAACTCAACATCCCCTAGAGTTTTCCACATGTTATATTTGAAAGAGAACATTTTTCTTTCAAATATCGAAGTCCATATACCGGTTAATGAGATCCTAGCACATGGGGTAATACTCAAATTATGTATCCAATGACTCGTATTTTTACACATAGACATAATTAATTATATATTGTTGACGTGACAAATCATGAGACAATAGATCTATCATTGACTAATACTCATGTGCTAGGTTGAACTCAACCTCATATACCTTTGTCGACAATAAAGGTCAATAAGTAATCTCTTTCAAAGAAGATATCATCCAAATCCAAAATTATTGCAATCCTTTGCATTTCGCCAAATACGTTTGGACATTGAAAAAGAATTTCAATCTCACCTTCTAATATGGGATTTATCAATAACAGCGAATCTTGCCTTGCCTTTTGCAACAAATTAATCCATTGTAAGATGAAAATATCTTACTACGTTCACCCAAAGCCATTAAAATGTTATCCAATATACTTGGAAACCAAAATGTATTCTCACCTAAAAAAAGATTAAAAATTTCCTTAAAAGTAACTTCACTTACAGAAATTGACGAACCTTTAACACAAGATACTATCAAATCTCCTTCGATATTTGCAATTCTGAAGAATTCAACCAATGACTCTTTATAAACATATTTACCAGCTGTCAACAAAGGTTTCAATCCAGCAGCTTCAACGTGAGACAACATCAATCTATATCCCGAGACGAAATCAACAAAATATCCATAATTTATACGAATATTTTCCATATTCACAAAATAAAATAACGGGATTTCTCAAAAGCATCTCCAACCATCCTCCATTTTGGAGGATGGTTTGGCCTCCAACCGTACGTACTCTATTTGCATCCTCTATTTTGGAGGATGCTACAGTGATCCTCCATATTTGGAGGATCACTATTCAAATTAGGGGTGACAAATTTTATATAAATCTCGACCGTCTCGATTCTCAATCCGATCTCATTCCAAAATTTTTCCGACCCGAAAGTTTCTATACCCGATTAATTTCGGGATCGGGATCGGGATCGAGATATGCTACTCTTCCCGACGGGATTCCCGACCCGATCTGAATATAAAAATAATATTTTTTAATAATATTTTTTAATTAAAAAAATAATTTTTTAAAGAAATTTTATGTTTTAATATTAATGTTTTTATAATTATATACCATATAATTTTTTTATATTTATATTTTTTAATATTAACATTGAGTTATAAATTTTTATTTTGTTTTTTTATTATTATGAATAATTATATGTTTTTTTATTAATTAAGTAGTTGTTTTAGTTTATTTGTAATTTACTAAAAAAATGTTTTAGTTTTTTAATGGTTATATATAAAGAAATTTTAATTTATTTGTAATGTATTAAAAAATTGTTTGATTTTTTCATAATTTTTTTTAAAAAAATATTTTCATAGAATTTTTTTTTAAAAAAAATATTATTCGGGATTACCCTCTCCCGATCCGACGGGATCCCGACACTTCTCGGGTGCGGGATCGGGAGAAAAAAAATATCTCAATTTCTATCGGGACGGGAATCGGGTAAGAGGGTTATGGGACGGGTCCCGACTCGATTCCACCCCTAATTCAAATGGAGTATGGTTTTGGAGGATGACAAATTAATTTATTTTTTGGTTCCTGTTTCAAATTATTTTATATTATTTTCAGTTTTTATATTAAATATTAGTGGGTTAATTGGTCCAATTTTTATTAATTTGATTGTTCTCCCATTTTTAATTTGATCCATTTTAGTTTAAAATTTTTTAAAATTAATTTCAGTGTTTCATTTTTTTTAGTTTAGTTAAAATTTATTTGATTTTTTTTTAATTTTTTAATAAATTAATTGTAATTTTATTATTTTTAAATAACATTAAATGAAAATAATGAACAAGGTTATTAAAAAAAACGAGTCGTGTAAATTTTCATTTTTAATATGTTTAACATTATAATACATCATTATTAATATATTACACGATTTTTATTTTAATCATATCGAATTAATACAGTTGAAAAATATATTATGTTATTATTTTACTATATGTATATGTTTTAAAATAAAAAAATAAAGTATTTGGTAATATTTAGAGGATATGGGTTGGAGAAGTTTTTTGAAAATAGAGATCACATATCTCTATTTTAGAGGATAGTGGATGAAATTTAGAGGATATGTGTTGGAGATGGCCTTAGAGAATTTTTTGGGTAAATTATTGGATGAATCGATCGCAAATTGAAGAAGGGCTTTCTTTTGATTTGAGATTACGAATACAAACACATTGATAATATCTTTAAACTAGTTCTATTGATAGAATTATAGAATTATTATTAAATGAATGATAAAAAATAAGATAAATAAGGATTGATAACTTGTGTTGAAAATACTATTATGTTTGGTTTAATTTTTAAGAATAAGATTAAGCGAGAGTTTAAAAGTTATGTACCAAAAATACCCTTTTATATTTTTTATATAATTAAATTAATACCTATTTTTTTAGTTCAAGAATTCAGTGGAAAGTTATGTGTTGAAAATACATATTTGTTTACCTTAAATTAATACCTATATTTTTTAATAATTAAATTAATACCCTTTAATAATTAAATTAAAATTTATATTTTGAAAATACCTATTTGTTTAAAGTCACGTGAAGTTGCTCGTAGCTTGGAAAACTGTTCAAGAATCCAATGGAAAAGTATAATTCCCAAAGCCCCATTTCATTATTTCCGATAGATATACCGTATACGTAGGAAAATATATTTAGGGTGGAGGGAAAAGGGTATTAGGGTAATTGATGGATATGATAAAAACAAAGATAATTTATACTAGGGTGGTGGAAGAGTTTATTTAACCTTTCTATAAGAGATTAGGTAGTTTTAATTAAAATCCTACCAAACAATGGATTATAATGAAATTCACACACAAACCTACCTAATCCCTTGTACTACCAAACACTGCCTAAGAGTTCTTCTTGATCAACCAGGCCCGTGGGCATGACTCGTTCGTCGTCTAAATTTTTAAAACTTTTTAGGTGTTTTGTCTACATTTGAGCTGACAAGCTATATTTTAGGATTATCCATAAATCAACATACATATTTTTACTATATAATAACAGACCCCGTAAAAAAACTATTTTTGTATTTTTAATAAGTTTTCAAATATACTCTTGATTATCTATTTATGAAAATAGTCAATCATTTTTTTATTTTATAATTTATAATTAAATTTTAAATCATTAATTAGTCATTATTCTTAACTCTTGCCGAGAGCCCGATGTCTACTATATCTTCAATGTTTTTTTTTTAAAAAAACCTACATCCCATTGGACACTAACTCCAATTATCCTCATGATTTTTTCAATTTTCATTATATTTTTCGTTTAGTTTCTAATTTTTATTTTTTGTATGTTTTTTTTTCCAATAATGTGTGTTCAAAAGTAAAAAAAAAAATAAAAAATCAGAAACATAAAAATAAAAAAGTGATCTTAACCGAAAATATTTTATTACACACACAACGTATGTGCCACGTTTGCTAGTACTAATTATATTGAGCTACTCGTAATGAAAAATTGTCAGTTACTCATTTAATTTTCTAATGAAAAATTTCTAATATTGCACCATTGCTAATCCTTCTAAAAAAAATTTAATAGATGAATATTTAGATTTTTGAACTGAAATGGCTCGCATAAATTATATTTTACATGTGCCAATGAAATTAGGCTTCATGTAATGGAAAATGACAGATATTAATATATTAATTCTCATTTACATCAATTTCCCCTGTATATATGTAAATTTTACTTTATATATTTTTAGTGGGCATATAATTATTATTTTTGTTCGATATTTAAATCATAATAGGCATTATCCCTTTCTTTTATTAGAATGTGAGTAGGTTGATTATTGATATGATCAATTCCTTATTACGATGACAACCCCTATTTTTCATTAATTTACCAGTTATTTATATATATATGTGTGTGTGTGTGTGTGTGTGTGTGTGTGTGTGTGTGTGTGTGTGTGTGTGTGTGTCTTAATTCTTAACTCACATAATTTTTTTTAAAAAAAATTTACTCCAATTGAGAAGCCCGCCTGCCCAATTCTAATAGATGGACAAATTAAATGTTTTTTTTTACTAATTACTTTCAAATTATTTGCACGTCTCGACCTTAATTCTATTTCATCATTATATATTAGTGGAGATCTATTGATATTTCATTAAAAATTAAAATTAGAGTTCACAATATATTTTCCATGTATTGAATAACATATTTTTTAGCGTTAAATAATGTAACTTGATTGCTTTGTGTGAAAGAACTAATTAATTAACTCAGATCCCATGACAAGTTGCATGCAACTTGTCTATATTGAAAATTTATGGTTTATAATTTATATTCAATAAGTATATGTGTAAATGTCAAGAAAATGGTCAAGACATGTTATCCGAGATTTATTTGCCCTGGTTTGATTTGACTAGTCTTCATAATTTTCTAAACATATTTGAAGTTTTCTTCAAGTTGAAAGTCAGTTTAACCCAAAATCAATTTCAATATATATATATATATAGAGTTTTTTTATGGTGTCCAATACTATATGCCCACTTCATGCCCATCATGTAAAATAGATGAGTTAACCGGTACAATAGATGAGTTGACTTGTACATGGTGGGCATTAAGTGGGCATATAGTGTTGGGCACCATAAAAGAACTATATATATATATATATATAATAGAGGGGTACTGTCGAACTCGTGATGATATATGGACTGGGAAAGCGAGTTGTGGGAATTATTATTAATTATTAAAAACTAAAAGGATAACATTTAAATTTAAAGAAAATATATTTACTCAAATTTTTGTATTAAATAGATAATTTTCCTTCAAAATCAGGGGAAAAAAAACAATTACATGTCTTTCTTTTCTTCGTTTTTGAGAAAGAAATTTTTCATTTTATGTAAACAATATATATTATGAACAAATGATATGCATATATTTTTGATAATGTATTTTATTATTTATAAATACGGGAAATGGATAAAGTAATAAAAACTTATATATATATATATATATATATATATATATATATTAAATTAGAATAAAAATAAGCTTATATGTTGAACTTTTTTGTTATAATAAATTTGAGACATCGAGTGTAATATTATTATGAAATATCAAATACAAAACAATATTCAATATATTATGTGCATGGGCACGAGAATTTGACTAACGTTATGCGGCTACAAGATTTTTAAGACAATAAATCAACGCAAAATTAGTTGAGGTTCACACTTTTTTTCAACAATAAAAAAATTAATTGTTTCACAACAAAATTGAATGCAAGAAACGGTCCAATTTCTGTTTATAAAGAAAACATCAACCGGTTCAATTCAAACATCAGGCGTTGAAAATTCTTTCATAATCAGTCAACGGTCAAAATTTCCCTTTGCCTATAAATACTCTCGCCCCATTTCATCATATCATATTCTCACTCAAAGTCTCAGCGCACTCTTACATACAATTCCTGAAAACACTTGACAAACCAAAAACAAAAGCTATAGATTTAACAGAAATCTAGCAGCAAAAAAGAAAATGGAAACCTTGAAATCTTCGAGCTTATTGAAGCCATCCATGTCTTCTTCTTCTTCTTCTTTCCCACAAAACAGAGTTACCAGGGCAGCCATTAACATCCCGCAAAGGGTCACCAGTATTTCTCTTCCCGAGCTCCGAACAAGTGGTTTCGATGGACTCGAACTCCAAAGCAGTATTGAAAAACGCCTGAGTCCCATTAGTATCAACACTGGATTTAAAAGATTTGAGAATAATAATGGCGCGGATCCTTTGGTGATGTCGAAGATTCGCGCTATCTTGGACGCAGTTGCAGATAGAGTTGAAATGCACAACAATATCGGAGATCAAAGGACCCATTGGAACAGTCTTCTTTTGAATTCAATCAATGCCATCATTCTGGCCGCCGCAACGATGGCCGGAATTGCCTCCATGAGCGCCGGAGCTCCGGTTGCTGCTCTGAAATTCTCTTCGACTTCAATGTACCTGGCCGCCACTGGGATGCTGTCGATCGTGAATAAAATTCAGCCGTCTCAGCTGGCGGAAGAACAGAGGAACGCCGCCAGGCTGTTCAAGCAGCTTCAGAATCAAATCCAGACGATGATTTGCATAGAGAATCCTACGGCAGTTGATGTGAAAGAATTGATGGAAAAAGTGTTGGCTCTGGATAAAGCATACCCGCTCCCTCTCCTTAACGTAATGCTGGAAAAGTTCCCGGAGACGGTGGAGCCCGCAGTCTGGTGGCCGACGGAGCAGCGGCGGAGACAGCCGAAAGGGCCAGTCGGGAACAAAGATTTCAACGGCTGGAACGGGAAATTAGAGGAGGAAATGAGAGAGATAGTGAAGGTGATGAGAATAAAAGACAGAGAAGACTACTTGAAATTGGCCACCAAAGCAGTAAAACTCAACAAAATTCTCGCCGTCACGGCCCCGGTGCTGACGGGCTTAGCGGCCGTGGGTTCCGCCTTCGTGGGCTCCCCTGCCCACGGCGGTTGGGCAGTGATGCTGGGAGTCGTAGGCGGCGCGTTGGCGAGTGTAGTGAACGCATTCGAACATGGGGGGCAGGTGGGAATGGTGTTCGAAATGTACAGGAGCAATGCGGGATTCTTCAAGCTGATGGAAGAATCGATTGAATCGAATCTGAGGGAAGATGATTTGGAGAGAAGGGAGAACGGAGAAGTATTCGAAACGAAGATGTGTTTGCAGTTGGGAAGAAGCTTGTCGCAGCTCAGAGATCTTGCTGCTGCTTCCGCAAGCAAAGGGATAGACATCGACGAATTCGCGAGCAAGCTCTTCTGAATTAGTTCTTGAAATATATGAAATCAAAACATGTAAAGCTAACATATATATATATAGATTGTATAAATTTAGGAGCACATGATTATTATTTCATTCTTTGGAAGAGAAGGGAACTTTTTGTTCATTGATATGAATTGATGTTTAAATAAAAGACTTTGTCTTGTTGGTAAAACTAAGTGGACACTGCTGCATGCAAAGAAAAATGAAATAAGGCCGTTAAAAGTGTGTTTAAGTTGGTAAAGTATGTAAATTTTTGGTCAAAGGTTAGGGGTTCGATTCCTCATACCAATACCTTCTTGAACTAGTTAGGAGTTCGATTCCTCATACCAATACCTTCTTGAACTAGCCTGTCACACAGGACTTGCTTAGTGTGGTTTACCTGGCTAACATAGTTTGCAGACTATTGCGTTAGTCGAAGAATTTACCAGTGCACACCGAAGATAGCGGCTGCGGGTTCCCACGTCACCAAAAAAATTGAAATCAAAAAACATCAATTATAGTAACTATTATATAATGAAGTTATTAACAACCACCACCTAATTATGTATCACTTGAAAATAGGCCGCATAATTTTGTTTTTTTGAAAAATTAACTTATTTTACGACCGAGAAAAATGACGATAGCATAAGAAATTTTTATTGGAAAATCTAATTGTTTTATAATATCTAAAGATATTTTTGTTAGTTGGACCGGCCAAGAATCGAAAAACCGATTGAACCGGTTAAACCGGTTGAACCGTTTTTTCGAATTTTTTTTATTTTTTTATTTTGAAAATTTAAATTTTTTTATTTTTAAACCTTAGATTTAATATTTTTATATATAAATACATTATTATTTGAAATTTCTACTTCATTTAATTTTTTTTAATAATTATTGGTTTTTTTAAAATAAATTATTTATTATTTAAATAATTTATAACTATAATTGATATTTTAAATATATTTACATATTTATTTAGCTTTTAAACTATGTTAAATATATATTTTATGTCCATTTATATAATTTTTTAGTTTTTAAAATTCCAAAATATATTATTTATTATATTAAATTATATAAACGGTTTTTCGGTTCGACCGTCCGGTTAAAACGGTTCGATCGGTTGGATCATTTTTTTAAGTAAACCGGTTCGATCACCGGTCCGGTTATGAAAATATTGGATTCACTTATATACTAACAAAAATATATAATCTCGCATATATTTCATGCCAATACTAAAATATTATTTCCTACCTTCAACATAATTCTCTTTGATTTTGATAAATATACGAGCAAATCTTTACCATTTTGATTACTAAACGTATGATAGTTGATAAATTCACATAAGGCAATGCAAATATCTTAAACCTTGTAATGATTTAAAATAGCGCATTTTAATTGTTCATTCAATAAATTAAGAAAATTAATACTGCTAATCGATTTCTTATAATATGTTAATTACCTCAATTTGTAGTTAGTGGGGAACCAAATTAAATATCAGAGTTTTGCGGCAGATATCAATTTTAAAACCAGCCATAAAATATCTATAAGTTCCTAAACTCAAACATTATTTATTCACAGTTTCTTGTCAAAAAAAAATATTGTTTAAACTCTTTGGGCCCACATAATTTTTTCGAATGAAATTCGGTACAAAACATTGAAAATATGGTACAAATATATGATATTTGAGTATCAATTATTTTAAATCTGGTATACATGTATGATTTTTAAGTACTCAAATATGTTAATAAATATTGATATTAATGACTCATTATATTCTTTGGAGGAAAATCGGTGCAAAATATCAGAAATACGGTACCAATATATGATATTTGAGTATCAAATGTGTTAGATCTGGTACGAATATATGATTTTTGAGTACTAAAAAAATATTGATATTAATAAAGATGTTCAGGTTTTATACTCAAAATCTTATTTTTTTGTTCCCGATCTCGAAAAATTAATTAGTGCTTGAATATCATGTATTCGTACCATATTTTCAATGTTTTGTACAGACTTTTTATGATTTTTGAGTATTCAAACATATGTTAGGTGCTCTAAAAAGCGACGCCTAGACGCTAGGTGGTTGCAAACCGCCTCGGTTTTTAGACAGTGAAAGTTTCTAGAAGTTATTACATTAATTTGTCATCTAGGCCGCCTAAACGCCTAAAATTTGCCTACGTGGCCGCCTAGATTAACATATAATATTTTATATATTTTTAAATTTTAATTTTTTAAAAAGATTATATGACATATTTGTCCATTAATTTGTATCGGATGAAAACGAAAAATATTTCATGTATTTCGAGTTGAATTCGATAGCGATGAATTTTTGGTGAAATATTAAGATGAACAAAGTATAATTAGATATTTAGACTTGAAAAAACACCACTTAGGCATGTAAATTATATAAAAAAGAATTATTGGAGAAATATTAAGATGGACCAGACTAGAATAATTATATATTCAGGCTAAAAAAAACTGTCTAGGTATTTTTAATGTTTTGTACTGATTTTAATGCGAGAAAAAGATGTGAGTCAAGAGAGTTTAAACAAAAAAAATTTTTCTGACAAGAGACTTAACATGTATATGTGTTTTGATTCAGAAACTGAATGCTAATTTATCCTAAAATTATAGATGTCGTCATGTTTGTTGTGAAAAAGTAAAAATTTATGGTAAAAAGTAAAAACTCCAAAACTCAAAATATATCAAAACTCTACACTTCACAAATTTTTTCTCTCAATTAAATTGTGTTTTTCATCACAAATGAAGACCTATTTATAGACCTCATTTGGAGATCAGTCCAAAAATTAATATATCATCATTTACATCATCACACATTAATATTTAACATTTTACAACTCAATATTTAACATTCAACATTCAACTTTAAACAAATAATAATAATATCATATTTTCAATAATGTCGATGGTTTTCCCATAATTCACAAATACTTAATTAAATAGTAAGATAACTTAAGTTTGTCGAGCTAGACCGCCATCCCGACGGATAAAAAATGCCCCCAAATTAAATAAATAAGTCATATTTAATTAATTTGTAAATATTTATGATTTAAATTTTCTTGTTCATGTGTTAATTACTCCATAGTTTTTTTTATTTTTAAAAAAAAAAACAAACTCAGATTAAGAAAATCATTAAAAAAGTAACATTTACGAACAAATTTCTGATGTTATTCATATTTAAATCATCCAATCACGTTCTTCAAGAATGAATTGTATATTAATAGAAACTAAAAAGATATTCCTAAAAAAAACAAAAAAAAAAAAGAAACTAAAAAGATATTATTAAATGTAAAACTCGACAGTCTGAACTATATATCTAAAACAATCGAGAAAAAAAAAATCAATTAAAACCGAGTATTTCTTTTCAAACTACACGCGCTTCTGGTTTAATTTATGAGTTTGCCCCCAAGGGGGCCACGTTACGTTAATTGGAACTGCAATAAATAAATAAAACTTTGCATTCTCAAATCTCAACTAATAATAATAATAATAATAATAATAATAATAATAATAATAATAATAATAAAGTTTGACACCAAACAAAGAAAGAGGGATGGTTCTCTCAACCAATCCACATTATGAGATTATGTGTGCATGCGCTGGTGAAATAGCTAGCTTTGTTCATAATTATTACACAATGTGCGTGTTAATTATTAGCTTGAATTTATAGGTATTTAGGTGGAAAGTGGATGGCCTTTTCCCATTCAATGTTTGCATTAATACACTGATAGCTAGCTAGGTATTTGTTAAGGTTGATTCAACACAAAACCTTTAATAATGGAAAATTTCATCTTACGTTTATAGCAATAATTTAAGGCTGGATATAAAAGTGGATATTGAATATATATTTTCATACATGCGAATTCATTAGAAATATGTGGTGAGAGGCGAAAACAAATACCGACAGCGATGGGCGAAAACAAATATTACCGAAAGCCATTTTTTGGGGCAAGTCTTTGCTCACAGACTTTCGTACTTCAATAATGAGGTTCATCCCGGATGCAGACCAGAGGCGATACAATGATAAATATTGTGACGAGTTCTTTGAAATTGAATATTGATGCATGTGTGAATGAGAATTTAAGCAGATTTAGTGTGCATGGGTGGGGTAGTCAGGGACATACAAGGCAAACTTTTGCTGGCGTTTGGAAAACATATAAGCTACTCCCTCTCGGTAGTGCATAGTGAGCTTCTGGCTATCTTAGATGGGAGAAAACTTTTATATGACAGAATTTTTACAGACGTTCAAGTTGCTACGAATTTTTTACTGGCAGTGCAAGCAGTCACAACTACTCAAAAAGATTTGGGCTACATTGGAGTATGTGCCACAGAGCTTCGAAAAAGAATTCAAGGATCGATCATCTCGGACTTTATTCACATTAATCGATCGGCTAATTCTGTAGCACATAATTTAGCTAGTTTTGCTGCTTCCTCGCATTCCTCATTTATTTGGAAGAATGATGATTTTTCATCTTAGTTTATTAGACTTTCAATGTACGATTTCATTTTATAAAATTACTAGTGTCTCAAAATATATTTATATATATATATATATATATATATATATATTCATTATTAGATACATTATTAACTAGGGCAATGCGTAACGAGATTTGATTTTCCTATTTTAAAGAGCAAATTAAAGCCTCTTATGGCCTTCTATTATTCTCCAAGTTTTTTAATCCTCCCAAAAATAAACAATCAGACCACAAAACACTATAAAGGGTGGAAAATGAAAACTATAAACGAATCGTAGGAAAACGAAAGATTGAAGAAATGTTCACACAAAATTATTGTATGCCATTTTGTTCATCAATGTCGGCACGCATTCCTAGTTGAGTAGGGTTAACGTGAAATGCGCAAACGCGATCTATATTTAAAATAAACAATTATAATTTTTCATAGTTTGGATCACCGTTTCATCAGAAATAATATTTTGTGTTCCTATATACTAGTTATAACATGTTAAATATATATATGATTTATTAATTAATTATGCAGTGGTTTTTCTTGTCTAATGAATATATTTAATAATAGTTTATAATGACAAAAGTAAACCTTATATTTAAAAAAATTATTTGATTTGGGAAAAGCAGTAAAAAAAAATTTTCAAAATAGAATTAAATAGCGACATGGGTTCCATTCAATTGAAAAAGGTTGACTCCGAAGGATTCAGAGGTCGATTGACTCATGCGATGGGTAAATCGAGGGATGTGCACGAGCGACAGAGATCTGAAGGAGAGAGCACATGGCTCAATTCCCAAAACATACCCCACAATATTTGAATGTGAAATATACTCAACGCGAAAATTGAACCCGCAACGCTGGACAATTTGTTCGTATGTCACCTCAAAATGACATGGGTTCCATTCAAACAAATATAGAGTGCACGTTTTGGTGTTTGGATCCACAGAAGAATAAAAACCCTCAATACTCTTTCTCCGTTCTCCGATCGATCCCACATTGTATTCGTCGATAGCACAAAAATGATACAGTTACTGTTTGCTTTGGTGTTCTCGGAAATGGCGCTGATCGTTGTGTTCGTGTTCAAGACACCGTTTAGGAAGCTGGTGATCATGGGTTTGGATCGGGTCAAACGGGGCCGCGGCCCGATTGTGGTGAAGACGGTGGCGGCAACCGTCTTTGTGGTGATGATGTCTACTGCGTACGGTGCGGTGAAGATCCAGAGACGTTGGGTCGACGATGGTGAGGTCAATCCCACGGATCAGGTTCTTATGGCTAAGGACCTTCTTGAAGCTTCTCTCATGGGTAAACATACTTCAAAATGCCATCTTTTTTGTGCTATATGTGTATTCGTTGTGGCATTGCAATTGCTTGATTGTTTTTCCTATCTATATATTCTTTTGGGGATTTTTATGATGAGCAGACATTTTTGTATTAGATAATTCATGTCGGTTGGTGTATATTCGTGATAATTCATAAGAATGTTTGGGGGATGTGAGCAGGAGTTTAGTCGAGGGACTACAAAGTATTTTGTAGTCGAAATGAGTGTTATTAGATTAACTAGCACTAGAATTGCCTTTTTTTATTTTCTTGGAGACACTGCCTTTTTTATTTTCTTGGAGACACTGCCTTGCTCTGCTGGTCCTTAGTACTTGCCTACCGATGGATCTGATTTTGGTCGTGCGTAATAGCTCAACATAAGGGATCGAGCAAATCGGTTTGATGACCGAATGGTGATCTTCTAGATTCTTCTGGCCTAAATTTTCTTGAATCTTTTCCGGCAATTTTTGGATTCAAAGTGGATCATTGAGTACTTTTTGTTCTGAGATTGATTTATTTTGTCCTGTTTCTTTGGTTGTAAACTGCTGTGAATGACTACCTTGGAGAAATATGATCAAATCTTATTTTTAGTGTTTTATGTAGAAAAGCATCTCTGAGCGCACTATTTGTGAAGTACAAATATAGGGATCCCGTGTATATACTTTAGTTCCATCCTTTAATTTTTCTTTTAAGGATTCGACTAGAATATTGCATTTTACTGTAAAACTTTTAAAAGTTAAACAAAGGTATTATTTCATGCAAACCTTTTTTTAAGTGGTTAATCTGGAAAATTATGGTTTTGGAGGAAGATAAGTATCTCCTTCATATTGTCAGGTTACAAACTGAAGCATGCTGACATTTGCCACTATATACATATTTCATGAATGTGAGTGGATAAGTAGAATCCTTTTCGGTTCTCTCATGGGATATGGTGAATCAGTTTTGCCTGTTACGCAGAACATGAGAGTCTGTTGAGTTTTATGTCACCTCCAAGGTTTGGGGAACATAGTCGATCAAATGACTGAAATTAGTTCACTTAATATAAAAGAATATGAATAATTTAAATGCTAAATCTTGAATATGGCACGCATTTTGTTCACATGGTTTCAAACATTAGGTTTGCCCTTCGTCTCATAAGTTGATATGTTTTCCCATTTCCATTACATTTAGCATTGCAAGTAAACATGAATTGAATTCTTTAATATATGATCTCTCTGGTAGATTTTTGGTCCAAAAATCTATGTTCAATGCCAGTACATAAAACTTTCTAATCTTGCTTCCTCACTTTTATTATTAAACTGCCGATGCCAAATTCCCTTACCACCTGGATATTTATTTCTGTTCAGTTTAATATAAATAATTTTGTGCAGGATTCTCCTTGTTCCTTGGACTGATGATTGATAGACTGCATCATTATATTCGAGAACTGCGCATAAGGAGAAAGACAATGGAAGCTGTAAAGAAACAGAGTCGGGTTTTTGAGGATGGTAAGCCTCCAGTTTCTGAGGAAATCAAAGCACTGGAAGCAGAGACATCATCGTTGCACAAGAGGATCCAGCAGCTCGAGACACACCTTGAAGAGAAGTCTAAAGAAGTGAGCAGTGCAGAAGCCAATGCATTAGCTTTGAGAAAGCAATCGGAAGGATTTCTTCTTGAATATGACAGATTGCTTGAAGAAAATCAGAACCTTCGAAGCCAGCTGCAATCTCTAGACCGGAGATTGTCCCATTCAAATAGCAAGAAAGTCACGTGAGGGACCATGATTTGTGGTCTTCTTTTCCGCATCCATTGAATTCTGCTGCTGAATTATTGTTCATAACATAGAGGCTTTATGAATACAATCAATACCAAAAGAAAAAAGATAGCTTGAAGAACAAAATGTTGACTTGTGATTATTTACCCTGAACAATCAATCCCAAGTAGCAATCAATCAATTCTTTTCCCTGTCAAGTCATATTTTTGTGGTGCTGGTTTGGTTTGCTAACAAGGATTGTTTGTAAAACAAGAATCTATGTATGTTTTCAAAGTTTTGCATAACTAGGTTGAACATGCAATTCAAATATGAAGATTCATTGTTCCAGTGGTCCAACAGCTCAAGAGAGTACTGCTCGTATTTTGTTATGGATATTTTCGTTTCGACGTTTACATAGTAGTGTTTCTTGACTCCAACTATAAGCTCCATTCCCATAAACTGGAGATGAAGACAATAGAAGGTGCAACGATCAAAACAAATTGGTCATGTCAAATGGGGAAGACGTATATAATGGATGTGACAGCTTATGGTAGATTGAGAAGTTTGGACCAAACAACCAACTCCAAATTCTGAATGCAATTGGTAATTGTAATCGTCTCAAAAAGCCTCCCATTCCCATATATGGTACTTTTATTATGCACCGTTTGCCCTTCGTTGAATAAAATTTATCCCTAGAATGAAAAGGATGAAAGCCGAGTTTGACGCCAAATAAAGGTAACTTGAAAGTGGAAATTTACACCTGCGCAAGAATGAGCTTTTGCCTAGCATTTTCAATGTTCTGTTCAACCATATGAAAATGATTGATGGTTCGATTGAGTAGATTTTCTTATCAAGTTAATTATTGACTTTTAAAACGTAAATGATTAAAATTTTAAATTTCCAAACAAATGGGATAACAAAACTGAGGTGGGGAATGCTCTTTTTTCATAAATGAACAATGAGCATTAGGAGATGAGACGTACCCATCTACCGACAACCAATACAAATTATTATGACAGGTTTCTTCTAACGACCAATCCTATTCATATTTATAAAAAAAAAAAAAAAAAAAAAATTTGACAAAAACATAATATTTTTTATATATCGCCTCAAATAAAAAATATGTCTCTCGTGAGAGTTTATGTACATATTAATAAAGTTAATGAATTTAGAATTATAAGTTATATATATATATATATATATATATATATATATATATATATGTATATACTTATGCATGCAAAGGACATAGTTACTATTTAAACCAAAACTATTATTATTCAACAATTAACATTTCAAACACAAGCAGATGATAATTTTTTACTCAGTTTGCAAACATTTCATCTTTAAAGTCCAAGGTTCTTAAATAAAAAAGAAAAAGCAACTTAGAGGTTAAACTGCAGGTTTTCAAGTTTAAGCGCGACATTACTATGATTTTATATGTGAAACACGTTTTCAAATTTTACTGTAATTTTAAATTATGTTAATTCAAACAATAAATAAAATGATAAAATTATCATAAATTTAAGATTAAACGCATTATCAATTAATAAGTCATATTTATATTTTAAGTGCTAATTAAAGAGCATTAAAGTACTACATTTATATTAATTAATAGTTTTTAAAAAATCTACAAAATAATATGATAAAAATAAGCATGATCAATTAATAAGTTATATTTATGTTCGTGATTTTGTATTTATATTTATAAAAACATATAATTTCGCAAGATAAATGAAATCTTGTGGTTAAAAACCGGTTGCTTAATGCCTTAATCAATTAAACGCATTAAAATTTTAAACGAAATTAAACACTGGTTAAATGAGTTTTTTAAACACTGGTTTAAATTAGAATCCTCGAGGCACATTTTATTATTATTATTATTATTATTATTATTATTATTATTATTATTTATTTGGTTTTAAGATAGTATTTGAGAGACTTTAACAAAGCACTTCTCAGTTTTTTCTTCACAAAATTTCAATTTTTTTTTGTGAAAAAAAAAAATTGATAAGTGTTTCTTATAAGCTATCTCAAACACTACCTAAATATTCTTGATTAAAAAAATCAGTAATTATTAAATTTCTTTAAAAAAACATAAATAACATTTAAATAATTTAAATTAAATTGTTCTTATTTTTAAAATTATATATATAAATATTTAATTTATCCCAAAGATAGACGACAATCAACTATGATAATGTAGTTAAGGTTACATTATTGGATAACAAGTTGAGTATTTGAACATCTAATCTAATATATACTTATTAAGGGGGGAGGGGGCTAGCTTAGACCAACCAACTTGGTTGGGTGGTAAGTGCTATGGATCCATTCTATACAACTTATTAAGATTTAAGACTTGTTACAATATTCCTATGACGGCTCTGGATTTGAACCTTATCACCATATCAAAGGATCTCGAGAGAGTGATGCAGATGGATTGTAACTAATATAGATAATCATAAACTAGTAACTTGCAATGTTTTAAAATAAAGATACTTTAAAAAACAGAACAAAGATTTCTGTACCTAATTTTAAAATTTAAAAATCAATAAGATATAATCAAATAAAAAATATTTAAAGGACTAATGTCAACAATTCTTTATTTTATAATAATATTTTATTTATATTTTGCTAGTCACAAATGACATATTTTACTTCTCCAGACAGCTTATACATCATCATCTAAAATGTGGAAGCAACAATGCAATGTAATATGTGAAATATCAGCATTTAGGTTTAACCGAAGAGCAAATTGTATTATACCGTTCTGTTTAAGGTACAAAGTCAGTCGACACCATAAAATCAAGAGTCTGAACTCGCACATAAACAGAGACAACTATTAACATAAAGGGGGCTGCTGGCTGGCTGGAGGTTCCCGTTTATCTCAAGCCGCTTCGGCGAATCCGACTCTCAGGTTCCCGTAATCAAACACTGTGTGGTACCGACCCATAAACATATCTCCCAAGATCCTGCAAGAATCGTTCCAATGGCATATAACAGAACATTCATCAGAAATATATGAATTACAAGAAAGAGAAGGGGGAAGGAAAGTAAGAATATTACCAAAGAGGCCCACGAGGAGGGGCAATATCTAAACCCGTGAAACCACTGATGCACTGCGCCGCAGCGCCTTCCCCGACTTTGAGTATGTACTGATGAAACGTGAGAAAATCACCATAATCAGTATAAAACCACCAACGTCAAAATTTTAGCCTTCTACAGAATGGGTTCAAGCTATAATTTTAAACAAAATGGTCTCCAATGCTCGAGGAAAGTAATGTTAGTTGCGTGAGAACAAATCAAGTTAGTATACATCTTACGTATCTCATTCTTTTTAGAAAGAAAAAAGAGGGATTGGAGTTGATGCATACAATCAAGTGAATTAATATTAAATAAAATAAAAAACCCACACAGTTCATATGATTGCCTACGGTTAAAATATTGAATCAAAAGCTACCCACGGCTACCAATTTTACCCATTGCATTCTGGAAACTGAAAAAACGCAATTTCATTCAGTTTTCACGGTGATAAGTGATAACCAAACAATATTCGGTCCTATTAATGTTAAGCTTAATCTCGCCAATAAGAACATGAAAAACACAGAAGCCTAACTTATGAATTTATTACTAAAAGACAGAAAACACAGTAATCTTCAAAACTTCTATGTTCGTGGGGTTGCAAAAATAAAACCACCAGCCAAGTAGCCAGCTTCAATCAAATTTTAAAGAAAAATTATGCAGTAACGAGACCAAGAACCTAATTTACTCCATACCTCTTTGGGGGACAGATCAAAAACTTTCCCACCGATTGTGAAGGAAACATTAGGCATAGAAGAAATGCTTCCACACTCAACAGCTGATTCTCCCATTGGACTGGGAAGCCGTTCGCAAAGCTGCCATTTCATGAGTTTTATGTGTCAACCAGTATAAGATCAAAACAAAAAACTCAGCATCCCAGAAACACAAAAGTTTACCTCATTGACATAGTTCAAGATGCGATCTTGTGTCTCATTCTGCCTCAGCTGATTTTGCATCCAAACAACGGCCATTTCACATGCAGGACACATCGCATCATGCAAACCAGATGATATGCCATTTTTATCATCTACTACACTCTCAATGCCCGCACTATGTGCAGACATCAAGAATAAAAAATAAGTATCATGCATGAAAATCCAACATTCACAAAACTAATCCTTAAGAAATAAAATTTAAAACTGGTGTGAGGAAAAGTGGAGGGACAAACCTAACACCGTGGCGTCCATCAAAAGTGCATAGACCAACTTGGGAACAAATCTTCTTTGGTTGTGCCTGATGTCATATGGAATACCAGGTTCAGAGAGAGAGCCAAAAAAAAAAAAAAAAAAAAAAAAAAAGAGGAGTCACTTGAAACCTTTAAGTAAGTAAACTTAACAAAGTAACCTACCTCTGACAATAGCAAATCCATAATTGTCTGCCCATATTGTTCAACCACAGCCTTGCATTCTTGGCTGACAACTCCAGTAGCTCCAATAGCATGATTAATCATGGTAACCACCGTCTACAGCCAAACAAGGAATAAGCTACTTGTTTGATGATAACATTTCAAAAAATGAAAAATTAATTGAAGCTTGGTTTGGTAGGATGGAGCCAGCACATACAGTTGGACCTGCTAAGAGAGAAGTCCCAGAGTCTGCGATAGCAGAACATCCACCACTGCAGTAACCTAACAATACAGAGGTGCAAGGATAATTCATCACAGTGCATATTAATCAGATATTTCTGAATGAAAACCACCTTCCAGACAAACAAAATGCATATTCCTGATTCGTTGTATTATTTTGGAGCATTGCAAGAATACATACCACTCTCTTCACCATCAATGAGAACGTCACCCATGTCAAACTGTAAACAGAAAATCCAGTATTAAAAAAAAACCATAGTGATCAAAGCGTATCCTTTGTATCTTGACAACCAACCTGCCAATAGCCTTTCTGGGTCACTGGAACATACGTGTGTTTACCCTTGTAATGATTAGGATCGACTCCACCAAAAACCAGTTCACCACCCTCTTCTTCCTCCGCATTACGGTTAAGCCAAAAAGAGAACACGGACTCCTTGACAAGACCTTGTTCAACCATGTTGTACCTTCAAGGAATGCAAACTCACCCAATGAAAAAACCTTCCAACAAACGAAAAAATAAATATGACCATCTTAGTAACCATCTGCGCTCTAGGCCATGTGACAAAAACTACCGTACTGATAATGAGAAAAAATTTAACATCTCCTTTCTCCAAATAACACATCGAAGCACACTAAAGAAAAGGGTTCAACACTTACCATACTGGGGTAGCATCTCCAACTGAGATCTCTTTGAAACCAAGTCCCAGTATGCCATCAAACTTTGCCGCCAAGAAAGTAACACCAGGTTCTCGTGTTGCCTCAATGAATTCCTGGGACAGATCAACACTCTACTGTGAATTACCACGTAAAATAATAGTACATGGTGAAAATCTAAAGGGGAGTGGGAAACCTGTTCCTTGACAACTAGGGTTCCAATTTTGACTTGATCCTCGCTAAAGAATCCAGATATAGCTCCTGTCCCATAATGTATCGCCGCGGATTTTCCTGTACAAATATTGTTTTATATCTTTGAATACAAAACAAACCCGACAAATAAATAGCAAAGCCATAACCGTAACATATCATGGTTGATTCAAATGTAACAAAAGTGGCAATAGATCGATGAATTTTATCATCTTACTCCATCATATAATAACACAACTAACTTGAATCATGATGATGTTATAGCATTGGATGCACATATAATGAATCCGATATCCCCATTTTATGCATCCAAATGTTTGGAGAATTTTAAGTGAGGAAGTTCATTGTCATCCTCAGCTAGCAATACAAGTGGAAACACTAAATCTTGATATATA